>NW_021145300.1:96036-102941 GCF_002837175.3 Physeter macrocephalus
CCCCTGCATCGGCAGGCGGACTCTCAACCACTGCGCCACCAGGGAAGCCCAGCTGACGTTTCTTGAAGAAAGAGGCAATGCAGACAGGATCGGCCCTCAGAGCAGAAGTACGAGGAAGGAGCAGTTAAAAACAGTCGCGGGCTTCCCTGGTGGCGCAGTGGCTGGGAGTCCGCCTGCCGATGCAGGGGACGCGGGTTCGTGCCCCGGCCACTTGCCGCGGAGCAGCTGGGCCCGTGAGCCATGGCCGCTGGGCCTGCGCGTCCGGAGCCTGTGCTCCGCGATGGGAGGGGCCGCGGCGGTGGGAGGCCCGCGTACCACACACACAAAAAAAAAATTAAAAAAAAATATTCCCTGTGCCTGGGAGTTCTAGGGACCGCGGTGGTGAGAGGCCTGCGTACTGCAAAACAAAAACAAAAAACAGTCGCTTTTTCTGGTTACAGAACCATGAGATTCAAAACACACTTGCAGGCCTTGGACAGAGGCAGGCTGGCCTCTGAGGAGGTCCTGGCAGACCCCGGCGGAGGCCCCTTTCTTGAACCAACTGCCTGGCCCTCTTGAGCAGCAGGTCCTTCCAGACCAGCAGGCCTGGAAGAGACATCACTTTAATTGACAGTTTACCTGCCCACCTTCCGCAGCCCCCCCCAGGTTCTGTCCCTTTGCAAGGTTACGAAACCAGAGAGCAAACCCACCCCTCTGTGGGTTACGTCATCTGAGAGCAAAGCACCTCTCCTGCTTTTGTGAACTCCACAGGCACACTGTCGCTGAATCAGCATTTACCTTCACATCCTCTGCCTTGAGAGGGGCCCGTACAGTGTTGGTATGACTATCTTCCCCTGTCTCTTGTGACATCGTATCCTACTTTTCGGCTTCATTTCGTTCCAAGGGAGAGAGTCTCTGCAGACAGCGGGGAGACAGTGTCGTTCCTTATCTGTCTTCTCGCGGTTTTGTCTCTGCTGCCTGGACTCCAAGCCTGGGTTCATGCTCTGTTGCAGTAAGTGACTCATCCCGGGGGTTTTATGCCTTATCTTGGATGGAACCAGGGTTCAAATCCCACTTCTGCCACCTACTTAGCTGAGTGAGCTGGAGTGGGCACGTGGCCTCTATCTCAGCTTCTGCTTCTGTCAGCTGTGAATAATAACAGCACTGATAATAATAATAATGATAATAACCCTCCCCCACCCCGCCAGGCTGAAGATTAATGAGTTACATGGGTAATGTGCAGAATGCTGAACACTCAGTAACTGAGTGTGTTCTGCTGTCTGTATGGGGCTCACAGTGACTGGCATTGGGAAACCCTTCACGTCCTCCTGGAAACAGGCAGGCGGCATCTTCAATAAAATTAGCCAACATCTTCTGGCTTGGATAAAATATTGGAAGAGGCTGATGGCTGCATGTTCATTTGCATATATTTGCATAAGAAACACCTTAGCGCCTCTTTTACATTCAGAATGACCGCTCTTGGAGTCAGAGCTGCTGCTGCTTTTACTGCCAGCTTCAGAGGATCCCACAGGGGGTCACGCCAGAGAAGAGTCACCCCTAGGAAGAAGTGAACTCTTGGGCCCCAGCGGGGCACCCTCACGGACAGTTCAGAAGATGGCCTTTCTTCGCCCCCAGACCACTCCTGCACCCCTCCCCCCACAGTTGTGGGCCCAGAATGCAAAGCAGTGTCATGAAGGTACAGATGTTTCAAAGATAAACGCAAAATAATTGGCAACACATGCCAGGAGCTTTACCTGCAGCGTGTCCAATCCTCAGGCTTGCAGGCTGCAATCACGGGGGGCTGCGCACACCAACTGCTTTGCACGCCAAGTGGACGCAGTTGCTTTGACTGGCTGCCACTCTGTGGTCGTGGATCCCTGAGAGTTGATGGTCAAGGCTGATGAGCTGTGGGTGGAAGGCAGGAAGGCCCTGGAAATGCGTGGTCTGGGGAGGGAGGGTGTTTTCAAGGCTCCGTAGGTCCTGCTTTGCTCGCCTGTGCTTGATACAGACCCCAGCGCCCTTTCTGGCTCCCTCCCCTAGGTATGCACGTCCTTCACTGCGGAGCACGCCAAGTACGGACACGTGAAGATGCACCACGCCTACACCAACGTGCTGGGCCTGGGGGACTCAAGCACGTGGAGGCTGCCTTGCCTCAACCGCTACGTCTACATGTTCCTCGCGCCTCTCCTGATCCCCATCATAACCCCGCTGGTGGCTGTCGGTGAGTATGCCAGGGCTGGGCCCTGCGAAGATCTGGTTGCCCCTTTCCTTCCTTCCTCTCCTGGCTTCATTGAAGAAGTGAGAAGCCCTGAGTTAAGACCAGACAGAAACTTGCTGAGACAGCCAGGCAGGGTGGAAAGAACCTTGTTCCTGGGGCCAAGTCTGGCTCTGCCACTTACTGGCTGGTGACCACAGGCAGGTAGCTTAACCTCTGTGAACCTCAGGTTCTTACCTGCTCCTCAAAGATGGTGTGAAACAATTCCACTTATTATATGAGGTATCTAAAGTAGTCAAACTCATTGAAGCAAAGGATAGAATGGTGGTACCAGGGGCTGAGGGGAGGGGAAAATGGAAAGTCCCTGTTCCATGAGCATAAAGTTTCAGTTATGCAAAATGAATAAGTTCTAGAGATTTGCTACATAACACTGTGCCCATAGACAACAGTACTGTATCGCACACTTTAAAACCTATGTGGCTAAATCTCATGTTAAGCGTTCTTACCACAGTAAAATAAAATAAAAATTTAAAAAACTCTGTGGCTATCTGAGAAGACTAGAAAGTTGCATGGGAAGGCATCAAATGCCTAAATAAATAAATGAATAACCTTTACTCTTTATATTTGATATACAAGCCTCATTTACCATCATCTGGTTGTCTATTTAATAATCCCTGATCATGTTATAGACATTCACTTGTGTTAGTTTATTAAATACTTTTTTTCCTAAAAAAAAAAAAAAAGGATGGTGTGAAAGCATAATGAGGTCATAGATGTACAAATGTTTTCTAAATGCCTCGCACTCTATTGCATGTTATAATTTTTAATATCATAGGAGCAATATCGTATGGTGGAAAGAGCAGGGGCTAGGGGACAGCCAGACCTGGGCTCAAGTCCCAGGCCACCGCTTACTATCAGACTGACCTTGGTCAGGTTGCTTAATCCTCTGTTTTCTCATCCATTAAATGGGTGAGAACCAAAAAAAAATCAAAAAACAAAAGGGAATTCCCTGGAGGCCCAGTGGTTAGGACTCGGTGCTTTCACTGCCGGGGCCCGAGTTTGATCCCTGGTCAGGGAACTAAGATCCTGCAAGCCGCGCGGCCAAAAAAAAAAAAAAAAAAGAAAAGAAAATGGGCGAACCTACTTTTCAGGGCTGTGTATGGATGAACTGAACACCTAGGTCACCCTTGTTTGCACTATTGAGCCCCCAGGGAGCCAACTCATGTTGGATCGGAACGTTGCCAACCCCTCCCTCTGTTTCTTGCCCCTTCTGGCAGAACGGCTGAGAGAGGTGGAGCTCAGGACAGCCCTGCGGACGCTTGGCCTGATTTCCCTGGGCCTTTATTCTCACTACTGGCTGCTCCTGAATGTGTCTGGCTTCCAGAGCCCCAGCTCAGCCCTGGTCTGCATGCTCATCACCAGATCCCTGCTGGCCCACCCTTACCTTCATGTCAACATCTTCCAGGTGAGGCCTCCCCCACCCTGAGTGCTGGGGGGCTACAGGGATCACTCTCCAGGGTGCCTGGTGCAGGCTGGACTCTAGGTTCCGGGGGGAGAGAGAGGCCACCTGAGGAAGCATCGCTCCACCTCCACCTCCCCCGCCCACCCTCTCTCTTCCTTTCTCTCTGTGGGTCATCACAGAGTTTTGGTCCCAGGCAAGGAGCGTCTCTTCAACACTGGCTGCCATTCACACACAGATCAGAGATTTATTAAGAAGCTTCTATGTGTAGGTTACTAGATTAAGCTCTGTGGGGACACAAGTGAATAGGACCCCAGCTCCTACCTCCAGGGCTCTTACTGTGATAAGCCCAAGGGCCATCGCAGAGCTCCCAGCACACACGTCGAGACAGGCAGATGGAGGAGCTGGAGACGAAGGTCTTCATGGGAGGCCAGCAGCTCAGCACTCAGTTCTGGGCCATTTCCAGGGACGGTCACCTCCCTGCTCCCGGGACAAGCGAAGACCCCGGTTAGAGCATCCTGCACATGACCATCCCAGCACTTACCACACTGCCATTAATGACTGAATCCCATGACGTAATCCCATAGTTGTGTCCCATCTGCTTGTCCCGCTAGAGCAGAAGCTCCCGTTCACTTCTGCATCCTCTAGACCGAGGACAGTGCCTGGCAGAGCAGGCGTTTATACATCTTTGTTGTTGTTGTTTTAATACATTTGTTTATTTATTTATTTCTGGCTGCGTTGGGTCCTCGTTGCTGCGCGCGGGCTTCTCATTGCGGTGGCTTCTCTTGTTACAGAGCACGGGCTCTAGGCACGCGGGCTCAGTAGCTGTGGCGCATGGGCTTAGTTGCTCCACGGCGTGGGGGATCTTCCCGGACCAGGGCTGGAACCCGTGTCCCCTGCATTGGCAGGCAGACTGTTAACCGCTGCGCCACCAGGGAAGTCCCTATACATCCTTGTTGAATGAAAAAATACACGAGGATGCGCAAACTTGATCTTGAACCATGAGCAGGATTTTGACTGGTGAAACAGCAGAGAAGGGTCTCTTTGGGATGCAGGCACAGGGACATGAGGGACAGCGGTGGGCAGTCGTGGGCTTAGAGGACCACGAGATCAGAGAGGCACCCAGGCCAAACCCTTCATTGCACAGATAGGGAGAGGGACCCAGAGATGGGCGAGACTGAGCGAGGGGCACAGACAGGGTCGCATCGGGGCTGGGTGGAGAACCTCAGCTTCCTCACGCCTCTACTGGGTCCTGCTGGAGTGGGAGGTGAGGAAGGCAGAAGAACCCACGGGTCCCCGGGTGCTAGCTGAGGATGCCTGAGGCGGGGTGGGGAGGCACAGGGCTGCCCAGCCCAGCCCCGCCCCAGGGCGTGACCCGTGTGTCTGTCGCAGCACATCGGGCTGCCCATGTTCTCCCGGGACAAGAAGCCCCAACGGATTCACATGATGAGCCTGGGGGTGCTTAACCTGCCCCGGCTGCCCGTGCTGGACTGGGCGTTCGGCCACTCCCTCATCAGCTGCCACGTGGAGCACCACCTCTTCCCCAGGCTCTCCGACAACATGTGCCTGAAGGTAGATGAGCGTCGGGCTGGGGATGGCTTGGATGAAGAAACTATCTCAGGGTGGAGGAGGGTCACCTTCGGGGTTCTCTAACCAGCTGGCCTGGTCAGAGGTTCCCAGGAAGGTCAGTCCAGGGTACAGGCAGCAGTGTGGGTTTCTGATCAGAGACGCCTGGTTTTCTTACTAGCCGTGTGGCTCTGGGCAAGTTAACTGAATGTCTCTGAGCCACGACTTCCTCATCTGTAAAATGGAGTAAGTAGTGCTTACGTTGACAGGCTTTGAGGATGAAATGAAGAAATGGATCTGAAGTGTTGGGCCCACCGTAGGTGCTTGGTGAAAAGGAGCTGTGGTTTATCCCCCTGTGCAAAGGAGGACTGTCACAGATTCGGGAGCTCCGGAGAAGCGTGCTGGGGAGAAGCCCTCCCTTTCCCTTGCCTGCTGGAAATGGGAGGCGGGAATTCTCCAAGCCCCTCAGCTCCTCCGGAGCATCATGGGACAAAGCAGACAGGAGCGGGGGGTCTGGGCAGAGGAGGGGTCCCAGTGGGGATGGGCCTGCCCACAGCCCCGGCTCAGCGGCCCCTCCTCCCGCCCACCTTCTGGCAGGTGAAGCCCGTGGTGTCCCAGTTCCTCCGTGAGAAGCAGCTGCCGTACAACGAGGACTCCTACCTGGCTCGCTTCCGGCTGTTTCTGCACCACTACCAGGAGCTCATGGTGCAGACCCCTCCCATCACAGAGCTGGTGGGGCTGCAGTGAGGGGCGGGCCGGCACAGTCAGCCCGCCCTCCCTCCGGGCCCACCCCCGGCTCTCCTGTTTCTGCTGGCCGTCCCTGGGGCTGGGAGGGCGCGGGCCCTTGCCCAGTGGGTGTGGCTCGGCTGCCTGGAGTGTGGAGGCGTGGGGTGGGCAGTGAGACGGGGAGCTCATGCTGGGGGGCCTGGGGGTCACCTGCCCTGCTTGCTTTTCCGGGCTTTGAGGAATATCTGGAGGAAAGGAATAAAGGTGGCCGGGCATCCTGGTCAGTCTGGACCTCAGCCAACTTCATCTCAGGACTAAACTGCTGGATTCCTCCCCTGCTCGCTCTGAGCCTTGGTAGGGCTATAGGACGGGGGTAAGGAGGGGCCCTATGGAGGGGGCAGGCTAGGAGGGGACACCGAGAGAGAAGGGTCCGCTCCCTGGTGCCAGGGAGCCCCACACTTGGTTGGCCACTGCTTCTTCCTGTGCCCTTGAGGTTCTGGCCCCTAAGGAGCCCTCTCCCCAGGGACCACAGGGAGAGGTTACCTTTGGCAGACCTTCCTAATCTTTCAGCCCGGAAGCCTGTGCAAGACACTGGCTCAGCAGCTCCCAAGACCCACAGCATCTGTGAGATCAAAGTGTGTGTTTTGTGGGGAGGGCACTCCAGGCGAAATAAGGGGAGAAAGGGTATAAATAGCTTTGGGCGTGACGTTGGCTAGCTCCAGAAGTCTGCATTGTTCCATGATGTTTACAAGGGCTGGAAGAATTCTCAACTGGAAGAGAGAGAAAATTACTGGGAGGGTCGCTGAGGCTGGAGAGGGGTTACGGGAACAGGGTCTGGAGGTCAGATGGCCTTAGAGAGGAGAGGAAGGAGGGGAAAGAGTGTGTGTGGGGGGGTGCGGATACAAGAGCTGGGAGTCCAGGGCTAGGCTCGGCTGTGAAAGGATGGTCTGCAGCCTGGGG
>NW_021145300.1:104097-115473 GCF_002837175.3 Physeter macrocephalus
GATCTTCCCGGACCGGGTCACGAACCCGTGTCCCCTGCATCGGCAGGCGGACTCTCAACCACTGCGCCACCAGGGAAGCCCTGTTGTTGTTGTTTTAATACATTTGTTTATTTATTTATTTCTGGCTGCGTTGGGTCCTCGTTGCTGCGCGCGGGCTTCTCATTGCGGTGGCTTCTCTTGTTACAGAGCACGGGCTCTAGGCACGCGGGCTCAGTAGCTGTGGCGCATGGGCTTAGTTGCTCCACGGCGTGGGGGATCTTCCCGGACCAGGGCTGGAACCCGTGTCCCCTGCATTGGCAGGCAGACTGTTAACCGCTGCGCCACCAGGGAAGTCCCTATACATCCTTGTTGAATGAAAAAATACACGAGGATGCGCAAACTTGATCTTGAACCATGAGCAGGATTTTGACTGGTGAAACAGCAGAGAAGGGTCTCTTTGGGATGCAGGCACAGGGACATGAGGGACAGCGGTGGGCAGTCGTGGGCTTAGAGGACCACGAGATCAGAGGCACCCAGGCCAAACCCTTCATTGCACAGATAGGGAGAGGGACCCAGAGACGGGCGAGACTGAGCGAGGGGCACAGACAGGGTCGCATCGGGGCTGGGTGGAGAACCTCAGCTTCCTCACGCCTCTACTGGGTCCTGCTGGAGTGGGAGGTGAGGAAGGCAGAAGAACCCACGGGTCCCCGGGTGCTAGCTGAGGATGCCTGAGGCGGGGTGGGGAGGCACAGGGCTGCCCAGCCCAGCCCCAGGGCGTGACCCTTGTGTCTGTCGCAGCACATCGGGCTGCCCATGTTCTCCCGGGACAAGAAGCCCCAACGGATTCACATGATGAGCCTGGGGGTGCTTAACCTGCCCCGGCTGCCCGTGCTGGACTGGGCGTTCGGCCACTCCCTCATCAGCTGCCACGTGGAGCACCACCTCTTCCCCAGGCTCTCCGACAACATGTGCCTGAAGGTAGATGAGCGTCGGGCTGGGGATGGCTTGGATGAAGAAACTATCTCAGGGTGGAGGAGGGTCACCTTCGGGGTTCTCTAACCAGCTGGCCTGGTCAGAGGTTCCCAGGAAGGTCAGTCCAGGGTACAGGCAGCAGTGTGGGTTTCTGATCAGAGACGCCTGGTTTTCTTACTAGCCGTGTGGCTCTGGGCAAGTTAACTGAATGTCTCTGAGCCTCGACTTCCTCATCTGTAAAATGGGAGTAAGTAGTGCTTACGTTGACAGGCTTTGAGGATGAAATGAAGAAATGGATCTGAAGTGTTGGGCCCACCGTAGGTGCTTGGTGAAAAGGAGCTGTGGTTTATCCCCCTGTGCAAAGGAGGACTGTCACAGATTCGGGAGCTCCGGAGAAGCGTGCTGGGGAGAAGCCCTCCCTTTCCCTTGCCTGCTGGAAATGGGAGGCGGGAATTCTCCAAGCCCCTCAGCTCCTCCGGAGCATCATGGGACAAAGCAGACAGGAGCGGGGGGGTCTGGGCAGAGGAAGGGTCCCAGTGGGGATGGGCCTGCCCACAGCCCCGGCTCAGCGGCCCCTCCTCCCGCCCACCTTCTGGCAGGTGAAGCCCGTGGTGTCCCAGTTCCTCCGTGAGAAGCAGCTGCCGTACAACGAGGACTCCTACCTGGCTCGCTTCCGGCTGTTTCTGCACCACTACCAGGAGCTCATGGTGCAGACCCCTCCCATCACAGAGCTGGTGGGGCTGCAGTGAGGGGCGGGCCGGCACAGTCAGCCCGCCCTCCCTCCGGGCCCACCCCCGGCTCTCCTGTTTCTGCTGGCCGTCCCTGGGGCTGGGAGGGCGCGGGCCCTTGCCCAGTGGGTGTGGCTCGGCTGCCTGGAGTGTGGAGGCGTGGGGTGGGCAGTGAGACGGGGAGCTCATGCTGGGGGGCCTGGGGGTCACCTGCCCTGCTTGCTTTTCCGGGCTTTGAGGAATATCTGGAGGAAAGGAATAAAGGTGGCCGGGCATCCTGGTCAGTCTGGACCTCAGCCAACTTCATCTCAGGACTAAACTGCTGGATTCCTCCCCTGCTCGCTCTGAGCCTTGGTAGGGCTATAGGACGGGGGTAAGGAGGGGCCCTATGGAGGGGGCAGGCTAGGAGGGGACACCGAGAGAGAAGGGTCCGCTCCCTGGTGCCAGGGAGCCCCACACTTGGTTGGCCACTGCTTCTTCCTGTGCCCTTGAGGTTCTGGCCCCTAAGGAGCCCTCTCCCCAGGGACCACAGGGAGAGGTTACCTTTGGCAGACCTTCCTAATCTTTCAGCCCGGAAGCCTGTGCAAGACACTGGCTCAGCAGCTCCCAAGACCCACAGCATCTGTGAGATCAAAGTGTGTGTTTTGTGGGGAGGGCACTCCAGGCGAAATAAGGGGAGAAAGGGTATAAATAGCTTTGGGCGTGACGTTGGCTAGCTCCAGAAGTCTGCATTGTTCCATGATGTTTACAAGGGCTGGAAGAATTCTCAACTGGAAGAGAGAGAAAATTACTGGGAGGGTCGCTGAGGCTGGAGAGGGGTTACGGGAACAGGGTCTGGAGGTCAGATGGCCTTAGAGAGGAGAGGAAGGAGGGGAAAGAGTGTGTGTGGGGGGGTGCGGATACAAGAGCTGGGAGTCCAGGGCTAGGCTCGGCTGTGAAAGGATGGTCTGCAGCCTGGGAGCGAGGTGGGAATATAAGAGAACTGCTGGTGCCAGCCGGAGGAAGAGGTCCAGGTACTGAGGACACCACTGAGATTCAGCCCAAAGCGGGCAGCCCTGAGAGAGGGCTGGGAGCTGCCCTGGCTGGAGGCTGGATTAGAGGGTGGGAGGAAGGGCCCGGCTGGAGGCTGATGGAGGAACAGAGAGGGAGGCCCGGCCTGTGACAGGAGGCCAGAGCAGTTAGTTTAAAACACGGTTTCTCACCTCAGCACCGTGACATTTTGGCCAGATGGTGCTTTGCCGCCGGGGGCCTCTCCTGCGCATTGTAGCAGCATGCCCAGCTTCTATCCACTAGGTTCCAGGAACCCAGGTTGTGACCATCAAAGATGTCTGCAGACACTGCCAAATGTCCCCTGGGGGGCAAAAATCATCTCTGGTCGAGGACATGCAAGTCTATTCTGAGCACACAATCGCCCTGTTTTTCAGTGAAGTCCTTGGACGAGGTGAAGGGTGTGGTGACCCTGAAGACGGGGAGGCTAAATGCCAGCAACTGGGATGGGCTGGGGGGTCAGAGGGCAGGTGAAGGCCTTCTCGAAGCCGGGTCCTGTTAGGGAACCCACCTCTGGTGTGGCCTTAGGTGGCTCTGCTGGGTAGCTGCCACTTGCCCGTCCACAGCCATTACCTTCTCCTCCACCCTGTGCTCCTGTCCCGAAGCCTACACCTCCCGTCCGGCGCCCTCTCCTACAGCTACAGCTCTCACTACTTCTGAAACAGTCCCTCCTTTTGCTCCTTCCGGGCCTGGGGTGGTAGTGGCTTCCAGCTGTTGCTAGCCCTGGAGGGGCTTCACCACATCCTCATCCTGCTACACCTCTGCACAGAGTTCCTCCATTAAACTCTCTTCAGTCAGCCCCTCTGAGCACGCTGTCTGTTTCCTCCTGGGAGGCTGACTGATAGAGCAGAGGTTTGGATCCAAGCAGCCCTCTTGGAACGAGGCAGGCTTGGCAGCCTCCCCTGCCTACTGCTTTGCTATATGTTATCGCTGCTCTTGTGAAATGCATTAGCGACTCAGATGTGGCCTTAAGGACTGGGAATGCGGTTAATCAAAATGCTTATTCTCCACATGAAAAATGCAACCTCAGAAAAGGCCCCATTGCACGGTCCTGGCTAATGATTAAAACCATCCTAGGGCTTCCCTGGTGGCGCAGTGGTTAAGAATCTGCCTGCCAATGCAGGGGACACGGGTTCGAGCCCCGGTCCGGGAAGATCCCGCATGCCGCGGAGCCACTAAGCCCGTGCGCCACAACTACTGAGCCTGCGCTCTAGAGCCCGCGAGCCACAACTACTGAAGCCCGCGCGCCTAGAGCCTGTGCTCCACAGCAAGAGAAGCCACCGCAATGAGAAGCCCGTGCACCGCAACAAAGAGTAGCCCCAGCTCTCAGCAACTAGGGAAAACCTGTGAGCAGCAGCGAAGACCCAATGCAGCCAAAAACTAAATAAATGAATAAATAAATTTATTAAAAAAAAATAAAACCATCCTAATACAATCAGTGACTCATTGTTATTGATCTGGGCCTGAGTGGGGAATGCGCTGCAGCTGGAGGCCCTGGTACCAGACTTGGCTGTACAGTAAGCACCCAAGAACACGCCATCACTTTGAAGCTTGATTTTCTGTTACGCTGGGATTGTGGCTGGAATTGCGTGGGGCTGAGAAATGAGGGGAGATGACAGGAGCGAATGAAGCCCTTCTAGGGCTCTGCAGAGACCTATGGTCTAATTAACAGAGGTGTATCGGAGGTGGTAATGTTTACAGTGAGGATGACGATAGCTAACATCAATTCAGAACGTACAGCACGTTTTTACCTATGCTGTCTAGCTTGAATCTTTACAAGAAGTCGGTACTATTTCCCCCTCACGTTACGTATTGTGCAGATAAGCCTTAAAAAGATTAAACTTATCAATGTCATATAGCTAGTAAGTGGAGGAAGAAAGATTCAGACCTGGTGTGTCCAACTCCAGAATCCCTGCTCTTAACCACCAGACATACTGCCTCTGGGTAGGGAGCCCTAGAGGGCTTTCTGGGGTGTCAGGTCCTGAACCTCCTTCTCTCCCTCCCGTCTTAATAAATGGATCATTAAGACAAACTCTTTATGAACATCCATCATGTGCCAGGCACTCTGCAAAGCTCTGGGGATAAACGAGTGAATGCGATTGGGCCCCAATCTCCTGGAGCTTACCGTCTAGCGCGGGAATTGACAAACTTTCAGTAAAAGGCAAAATGGTAACTATTTTGGGCTTTGTGGATGATATGGTCTCTTATCACAACTACTCAACTGTGCCATCAAAATGCAAAAACAGCCAGAGACAATATGTAAAGAAATATATATATATATATTTTGGCCATGCCGCGCGGCTTGCAGGATCTTAGTTCCCCAACCAAGGATCGAACCCGGGCCCCGGCAGTGAAAGCGCCGAGTCCTAACCACTGGTCCGCCAGGGAGATCCCTAAAAGAATTTTTTTTAAACTTTATGTAGTTTTCACATGTCGCAGAACATTATTCTTTACAGTTTTAGAAAAACTATTTAAGAATGTACCAGCCATGAACTTGTGGGTTATACAAAAACAGGTGGTGGGCAGGATTCGGGCTGCGAACAGTAGTTTGCCTCCTCCTGGTCTAGTGGGGTGAGCACAAAACACAATGACTTATTAGAAATCAGAGCAGTATTAACCTCTGAGTACGAGGGAGGGGAAGTGAGTAGAAGGGGCACAAGGAAGTCCTGGGGTGCTGGCCATGTTCTCCTTGATCTGAGTGGTGGTTACATGGTTATAGTTCATGGTGACTCATCAAATAGTACACTTACGGTTTGTGCACTTTTCTGTTCATTGTGCTTTGTAAAGAAAAAAGTGTTGCCCGCCATTCCAGTTCTACAAGAATCAAGCCATTAGCTACTGCGGTCACCCACTGACAATGATCCCTCAGGGGAATTCAGGATGGGGAAAAACAGGAAGCATGCTGTGCTTTGGATATACTGGCCCCTGGATAGTTAATTTATATGTCTAAGGGAAAATTTCAGTGACCCCATATTCTTGCATCTTACATGGAAAAGCATTAACTCGAGATGTCTGTTCTTTGTGATTAGCAATAATCTTTTTTTGCTTGACTACATGTTTTTCCCAGCAAAAAAAGTTCATATATATCCTGGCTCCTCCCTTACCTCCTTGGAGCAGTTTCTCAGAGTAATCTGAGAGGCTGTCTCCTGGGCTACAGTCCTCAGTAAGGTCCCGGAATAAGACTGAACTCACGATGTGCACATTGTGCATTTTTCTTTCAGTCGACAAGTTCAATAAAAAAAATAATTTAAGAATGATAGGGACTTCCCTGGTGGCGCAGTGGTTAAGAATCCGCCTGCCAATAAAGGGGACACGGGTTCGAGCCCTGGTCCAGGAAGATCCCACATGCCGCGGAGCAGCTAAGCCCGTGCGCTACAGCTACTGAGTGTGAGCTCTAGAGCCGGCGAGCCACAACTACTGAAGCCCGCGTGCCTAGAGCCCGTGCGCCGCAACGAGAAGCCACCGCAATGAGAAGCCTGTGCACCGCAACGAATAGTAGCCCCCGCTCGCCACAACTAGAGAAAGCCCGCGTGCAGCAACGAAGACCCAACGCAGCCAAAAAAAAATAAATAAATAAAATTTTAATAATTTATTTAAAAAAAAAAGAATGATAAAGCAGTGTAATAGGTAATGATGGGCTGCAGTGCTGCAGGGACAAAAAGGGGCCCTAACCCAGCTTGGGAGAGGATGGGTCAGGAAAGGCTTCTCCAAGGATGTGCTTCACATCCTTGGGGGAAGGGTGGAGGAGGCAGCATCAGGATCACTGGGTCAGAGGTGACTACGGACCCGTCATTTAAAAATACATCTCGTATTACCATGTGATCCAGCAATCCCACTACTGGGCATATACCCAGAGAAAACCACAATTCAAAATGACACATGCGGGCTTCCCTGGTGGCGCAGTGGTTGAGAGTCCGCCTGCCGATGCAGGGGACGCGGGTTCGTGCCCTACACATGCACCCCAACGTTCACTGCATCACTATTTACAATAGCCAGGTCACGGAAGCAACCTAAATGCCCACTGACAGACGAATGGATAAAGAAGATGTGGTACATATATACAATGGAATATTACTCAGCCATAAAAAGGAACGAAATTGGGTCATTTGTAGAGTCGTGGATGGACCTAGACACTGTCATACAGAGTGAAGTAAGTCAGAAAAAGAAAAACAAATATCGTATATTACCGCAAGTATGTGGAATCTAGAAAAATGGTACAGATGAACCAGTTTGCAAGGCAGAAATAGAGACACAGATGTGGAGAACAAACGTATGGCCACCAACGGGGGAAAGTCGGGGGGTGGATAGTGGTGGTGGTGGGATGAATTGGGAGATTGAGATTGACATATATACACTGATATGTATAAAATAGATAACTAATAAGAACCTGCTGTATAAAAAATAAATAAAATTAAATTAAAAAATAAAAATACATCTTGTTTATTGTGGATTTTTTTGCCTTAATTTTGATCTTCTGAAACATTGCATTACAAGATTATTACTTTGATTACTGAGGTTTTTGGCGCCCCCTTAAATTTTGCACTCCAGGCCATTGCCTCATTCGCCTCACCCTATTCCAGCCTGCTAGACAAGGGTGGGAGATCTGGCTCTGCCCTTGGTACAGAGGGCAAGACGCTCCTCTCTGTTCCCTCACCTATATAAAGGGGAGAACGATTAAGCAACAAGATCTCCAAGGTTTAAAATTCTCCCTGGCCCAACCTGGACAGCATCTTATCGGGGTCAAACCTGCGTAACGCCCGGCTCCGGAGAAAGGAATGCCCGAAGTCCTGCCTGGAGACCCTTTTTCCAGACTTCGGGACTCTGTGGTTATTAGCCAATGGGCGGGGAGGCTCGCTTGAGCCTGGCTTGTGATTGGCTGAGATGGAAACGAGCCGGGGTACGCTATCAAATGGGAACGGCGTCTGCGTCATCAGCGAGCGACGACAGCTTCCGGGGGTGGGGTAAGTAAAATAAGCTCCTTTCTAATTGGCTCCTTCTTTCAGGCGGGATTGAAACAGCAACGGGGATTTGCTCTCCTCCAACTCTAGGCTCCAGATAATTGGAGGGAGGGTAAAGATTACGGAGCAATTTATTGGGTCACATACGGCCCGGAAGTCCTGGGAGGCGGGCCCTCAGCGGAAGGGGGTGGGCCGGGGGGGCGGGCTTTTCATTAGGGCGGCGGGATTCTTTCGGGTGTGGGGGTGGAGCCGCCACGCTGTGCTTTCCTGGAGCGTGGGAGGCGGGATTTGGGGCGGGGCCGCGATTGTGGGCGGGGTCACAGGAAGTACGAGGGAGGGGCCGGAGCCGGCTTGGGAGATCAGGGCGGGGTCGGGTCCGTTGGCTAGTTGCTCTTTCCACGCATGGCTCCGCGCTGTTGGCGCTGGTGGCCCTGGTCGGCATGGCTTCGGACCCGGCCGCCTCCTTCCGAGAGCACCCAGAGTAGGAGCAGGGCACCTCTAAGGCTGAATGGGAGCGCGGGGAGGCCTACGAGCGCTAAGTATAGGAGTAGGAGCCGAGCTGGTTGCAGGGCTGGAGAGGGGAGAGAGAGGGGACCAGGGGCGAGACTGGAGGGGTCCACTCATGCAGATGAGATGGGGGTGGTGTACAGGGGCAGATGGCGGCCTGTGCGGTAATATGTGAGGCTCCTGGGGTGAGACAGGGGTCAACAAAAGTGAGAAGGGGAGACCATGATGTCCACAGAAGTGAGAAGGAGTGAATGGGGGTGATAAGGAGGTCTGTGGGGCACGAGGGAAGTCTGAGGCGAAACAGGGGCCTCTATGGGCAATAGAGGGCTCTGTGGAGAGAGAGGTAAGAAGAGGTAAAATGGGGCCTTGTGGGGAGATCCACAGGGGCGATATGGGGTCTGTTGGAAGGATGTGGTATTCTAGCTGGGTGGGTTGGGAACCCGGTGAGAAAAATTAAGAAGTGCTGAGCAGGGAAGCTTCAGGGGTGATGGGGATTGTCGAGTAGGCCGTCTTCAGCGGCGTAGTAAGTTCATGGGTGAGAGGAGGGCTCTGGATGGAGACACAGCCTTTGGGAATTCAGATGAAGTAAGGGACCCTGCAAACGCCAAAGCTTTGAGGAAAAAGAGAAGGAGGGCACAGATGAGGGTGAAGCCTGGGAAACTCCGTTTTCTGTTGGACACTGAAGTTGGGGTTTGGGATGGGGAGGGAGTCTTGAACTGACCTTCCTCCCCGGTCCCCCCTGCCCTAGGCTTCCGCCAGCAGTTCTCCACACAGGAGCAGACACCCCAGATCTGTGTGGTGGGCAGTGGCCCAGCTGGCTTTTACACCGCCCAACACCTGCTAAAGGTAAGCCGCTTCCTCCTGGTTCCTTTTCCCATGATTCACCTACTGCTCCAATCCTAAGGGCAAGCTCCACTCCTTTGGGTTTTAAAAGCACTCCTGGATCCCTGAAGGGGAAGGGGCTCCCAGCCCATCTAGACGGGACATTTCCTTCATGCTTTGTCACCTGGGGCTCCCCACTCTAGGTCCTCAGGTAGAAGAGAAGTGTGTTTGCCTCATGGGTGATGGTCAGTGGTCTGTGGCAGACGGTCGGCTATGCCTTCTTGGCCAAGTGCTCCAGGGAGCTTATGCAGACCTGCATGATGATTTGTCCTGCCCCTCATCTTCCCTTCTTTCTCCTCTGACTCCACTCTGTCCCGAACATCCTGCATCTTGAGGCCGCCCCCTCTTCTCAGGGATTTCTGTAACTTTAGGCACCTCATTGCACTCTCCTCGCCAATAGCTCCAGCCCTCCCCATGCCATGCTGGTCTTCCGTCCTGCTCTCCACCCTCCATTCCACGCCTCCCCCCCACCCCATGGCCGGGGTCTCAAGGTTTATAGTATTAGCCTTGGCGGGCAGGGCCCCAAGGTTGCTGGTTACCCTTGAAACTTCGGCAGACCTTGGCGGGAGGGAGGAGGGAGGGAGAATCATGGGTTGGCGTGAGTTGGTGGGGGTGGGGTGGGGTGGGGTGGGGAGGGGTGCGGGAGACCTAGGCTGACTGAGACATAGGACAATGACCTTGCTGTGGAGGGAGAGAAGAAAGGATGAATATATTAATTACATGCACACACACACATATACGGATATTAATACTTAAAAAATAGGGTGATCAACTTGCTCAGTTTGCCCAGGATGTAAGGCTTTCAGTGTTAAAACTGGGAGGGTCTTGGGGAGGCCAGGATGAGTCGGTCACCCCGCCAAAAAGTGACCTAAGCATGGCTTCCAAGCAGCACAGGGGAAAGAGCTAATTACGATGAATTGACCAGCATGAGCCCAGTGGGGTGGGATCAGTCAGAAAGTGCTTCCTGGAGAAGTGAGTTGAAGGAGGCCTCAGGCTCTGGAGAGGGCCTCCCGCATGGGCGCTGGCAGGGAGACCAGGGATCTCCCAGGGGCTGGGGAGGTCCTGGAGGGCTCTGTGTAAGGGGCACTGTGCAAGCTGAGCCTGAAGTTTGGAGAGGGAGAAGGGTAGGCCTCCCAGGCAGGATTCTCAATGTCCTCAGTGTGAACAAAGGCTCTGGCCTGCACATACTCTTCCTGGGGGAGGTGCTGGGGGATGGGCACCGAAGCCAGTTACAAGCTGGTCCTGGCCCACCGGGAGCTCCAAGCGACTAGCTGTGCTCCCGCGGCAGGACCACGCGCAGCACATTTGGGACAGCGGCCCTTAGCCGAGTCAGGCACTGTCTGTACAGCGTCTCATCGCATCCCCAAGACAAGTTGCGAAGCAGGTGGCATGACTTGCTTCACAGGTGAGAACTGAGCGAGGCTGCCCAAGGCCCCACCTCCGAGCAGGGAAGGCCTGGGTTCTGAGCGTGGGCACTCCGATGGCAGAGCCCGCTTTAAGCCCCACGCTGGGCCGTTCAGTAATCAACCACTGGGCACTGACATGATCCAGGCACAGCTTGGCACTGGGAACGTGGGTGTGAGCAGGACAGACGTGGTCTCCGTGCTCAAGGACCCGACAGTCTTCTGTGGGAGGTTGTGGAGTTGTGGGAAGAGGGTTTACGCGGTATTCTAGAGCTCTGATGCGGGGGGCGGGGCGTGTACAGGAGGGGTACCTAACCCGGCCTGGAGGAGGTGACGTCCAGATTGCTGTCTCAAGGACAGAAGGAGCAACCCGGTGGGGCAGGGGAATGGCCAGAGGGCCCCAGGCACAGAGAACCGTGTGACAAAGACCCAGAGGAAGGAGAATGCGGGATTGCGGACTGTTGAGTTCAGGAAGGTGGGCGTGTGCAGTGAGGGTGGAGGGGTGAGAGCAGAGGCTGGAGGAGGTAGGTGGGCCCAGACCCTGGTGGCTGGGAAGCCACCTACCAGCTTGGACTCAGGCAGTTTCTCTCGGTGCTGTCCACGCCCTTCCCTCCATCAGAGTCCCCTGGGGGACTTGTGAAAATACACGTTTCTGGGCCTAGTTCCCACCTAATCAAACTGTGGCTGGGGCCCAGGAATCAACATTTGAAAACAAACCCCTGCCTTCTGCTATAAGTGGTTGGCTTCAGTGAAGGGTTTTAGGCAAGGGACTGAAAGCATCCCGTTTTGTTTTTTTTTGCTGTACGCGGGCCTCTCACTGTTGTGGCCTCTCCCGTTGCGGAGCACAGGCTCCGGACGCGCAGGCTCAGCGGCCATGGCTCACGGGCCCAGCCGCTCCGC
>NW_021145300.1:115743-195935 GCF_002837175.3 Physeter macrocephalus
AAGCGGGGCCCACTCTTCATCGCGGTGCGCAGGCCTCTCACTATCGCGGCCTCTCTTGTTGCGGGGCACAGGCCCCAGACGCGCAGGCTCAGTAATTGTGGCTCACGGGCCGCGGCGTGTGGGATCTTCCCGGACCAGGGCTCGAACCCGTGTCCCCTGCATTGGCAGGCGTATTCTCAGCCACTGCACCACCAGGGAATCCCAACACCCCGTTTTTGATCTGGAGCCCTCTCTCTGCCTGCAGGGCAGACAGCAGGGCGAGAGGCAGGGCTGGTGGCCGAGAGAGCAGTGGGGAGGACGGGGGTCTGATTGGATAGGGTAGAGGGGAGTCAGGGAGGAGCCCCAGCTTCTGACCCCGGAGCAGAGAGGGAGAGGTTTGGGGGAGGGGAGGACCGACTTCATCCCAATGGGCGTGAGGTGTCTGAGGTGAGCTGTTCAGGGGTCTCAGGCTTGGTGGGAGGTCTGGGCAGAAGAGAGAGAGTAGAATGTCATCAGTAAGTCCACGGGAATTTGAGGCCACAGGCGGGAGCGGATGACAGTTCCCCAGGGAATGTGTGCTGGGACAAGGGAAGAGGGGGTCTCAGATTGGAAGAACCTCAGAGAATATTCCTGTTAGAGGGGGGACCGAGAAAAAGGGGCCTGGAAAAGAGCAGCCGGAGGGATTGGAGGGACCTGTGAGAGCTGGGGAGGAGGGGCGTCCTGGAAGATGAGGCCAGTCCCGTGAGAGACCCAGTAAATAGGTCCAGCGGGTTGAGCCTTATGGAGGTGGCCTTGGAGAGAGTCCTGTGAGCTGGAGGGAAGGCTCCGCAGCTGGAAAGAAGGGAAGACAAGATGGAAAGGCGGATAGCGTCTGGTATTGACCTCCAGGCTCAGCCGTTTGAACTTTGTCCCGCGGCAGGACAGCCAGGGAAGGTTTGTGAGCAAGGTGGTGACATACAACTACCACGAAAACCACAGTGACGGTAATGACAGCTTTTGGTTGAACACTCACAGCAGGTCACCCCCTGGGCTAAGGGTGTAGGCTTTGCTCATTTCATCCAGAACCCCACGCCGGAAGGAATGTTCTGTGGTCCAGTAAGGAACATTCCAGCGGCACAGAGTCAGATAGCAGTGGGGCTGGGTTGGCCCCGCGGCTGTTGACTCCAAAGCTGCAGCTCTTCAAGGGCACAGCGACGTCCGACGTTCCGCGGGGCTTGAGGGGGGTGGGGAGAGTCGAGAGGCACGATGGGCGTGTGGGGGCCGGGACTTGGGTGTGGGATGTGGGCAAAGGCGAGGAGGTGAGCCTGAGACTTTGTTGGGGTGAGGGCTGCTGGAGGGCGGGAGCTCGTCTGCCTCGAGTCCCACTGAATGGGGAGTGTGGAATCGCGCCAAGAGCCCGATCGGGGCGCGAGGCAGGGTAGTGTCATCCACGGGAGCTCCAACTGCTTGACCCTGAACCTACTTGTGGCCCAGAGTCTCACCATCCTGACCTCCGGGATGTTTCCCAACAACCCTGAGAGGGGCGTGTCATCTGTCCCGGTTTACAGAGGAAGAGACTGAGACCCAGGCAGACGCTGCGACTTGCCGGGGCCATGTGGCTGTTTGGTGGCAGAGCTACACCACACTTGTCTGCCCGACCCCCAAACCTGAGCCTTCCCCACGGCCCCTCTGGGTGCCCCGGGGTGGGGGGCAGGCAATGTGGAACCGACGTACGAGTGAGATTGTTTTTTCTAAGACTAGGAGTAGGGCCACTTCCATCCCCCTCTGCTCCCCTCATGCCCCAGCTGTGCCTCTAAGTCTCTGTCCTGCTGGTCCGCTTTCCAACAGGATGGTCTTGGAGGCTAGAGCTAAAGCAGGTATGAGTTTCCAAGGGTGGTTCTCAGGTCATCTACGGGCTGGGCATTTCTAGAAGTGTCCGCGGGTTCTAGGGCAGCGCTGTGTGTCACGCCTGACCCAAGTAGACGAAGAAGCTCCTCTGATACAGCTCCAGTGGAGGGAAAGCTGCTGCCTTCCTTGGTTGGCCAGAGTTCTCGCCATCTCATGGGCTGGCAGTCCTTGAAGTCTGGCCTCGGCTGCCCTGGCACCGAGCTGCCCACTCTTCTAGCCCGGCTCTCTAGGCAGATGGGGAGTCGTGGGCCTTTCTCTCTCCTTGCAGAGGGTCGAGGCCACCTTGTTAGCCCACTGAGCTGGGCTCTCCTGCTCTGTCCTGGGAAGGGCAGGACCCACAGGGGCCCCCCTCGGCCCCGTCAGCCATTGCCTTCTCCCCCAGCACCACTCCCGGGCCCACGTGGACATCTACGAGAAGCAACTGGTGCCCTTTGGCCTGGTGCGCTATGGCGTGGCGCCTGACCACCCCGAGGTGAAGGTGGGTCTCTCTGGGCTCGGAGCAGGGCTCTGGAGACTTTGGTCAAGGTGAGGAGGGAAGGGAGGCCCCCTGACCGCATGGAATGACCCCAGGCCCTCCGGGGGGGTGCCACCCCGGACATTGTGGGGTGAGGGTGGCACAGCCACGGGCCCGGAGCTGCCCCACCCTCTAACCCCTCCCACTCCGGGCCCGGCAGAATGTCATCAACACTTTTACCCGGACGGCCCACTCTGACCGCTGTGCCTTCCACGGCAGCGTGGCGGTGGGCAGGGATGTGACCGTGCAGGAGCTGCGGGACGCCTACCACGCCGTGGTGCTGGTGAGCGGGGGGTGGGGGGGGTGGGGGAGGGGCAGAGCCGCCGCAGTGGTTGGTGGCAGCGGGTGGAAGACCTAGGGCTGAGGGCCCCGGCGGAGGCTATGGAGGAGGAGCCGGAGGGAGGCCGCTGGGAGCCTGGCGGGGGCTGCCTGGCTACCACGCCGTGGTGCTGGTGAGCGGGGGGTGGGGGGGGGTGGGGGAGGGGCAGAGCCGCCGCAGTGGTTGGTGGCAGCGGGTGGAAGACCTAGGGCTGAGGGCCCCGGCGGAGGCTATGGAGGAGGAGCCGGAGGGAGGCCGCTGGGAGCCTGGCGGGGGCTGCCTGGCCCCTTAGCTGCTGCTGAGGCCTCTGGGTCTTTCCTCAGAGCTACGGGGCAGACGACCATCAGGCCCTGGAGATCCCCGGAGAGGAGCTGCCTGGCGTGTTCTCAGCCCGGGCCTTCGTGGGCTGGTACAACGGGCTTCCTGAGAACCGGGCGGTGAGTTTGGGGAGCGCTCCCCCTGCCTCTTCCTCCCCACTCCTCAGCCGGGGCCGGGGGCAGCTCTTGGCTGCCACAGCTCGGGGAACAGGGAGCCACAGGCCTGGGAAGCTCGCATGAGATGAGATGCGAGACATCAGGCTGACCGAGCGGGGAGGCCTCTGGGAAGAGGGGGCGCCGGGTCGGGGTGGAGGGACCTGAGCTGAAGCTCGGGGCGGGTGGACTTTCCGAGAGTAGGGGAGCCCGAGGGTGCGGCCGGGCACTGGGCATGAGGCTGAGATTAGCCTGACCGGGGCCGAGGTTAGGGGACCCCTATCCAGACCTCTGTCCTCCAGCTGGCGCCGGACCTGAGCTGTGACACGGCCGTGGTTCTGGGGCAGGGGAACGTGGCTCTGGATGTGGCCCGGATCCTGCTGACCCCACCTGAGCACCTGGAGGTGAGTGGGTAGGTCAAGGGCCGGAGGGGTGGAGGGGGGTCACACCAAGGAGAGGGTGCCCCTGCCTGCGGGGCTTGGGCCTCGTCCCTCCACGCTGAGCCTCTGTTTCCCCTTGGTGCTGGGCAGAGGCCTTCTAGAAGGCAGCCTGTGAGCTTCGTCTCATACCATTTCCCCCTTCACTTTCTGCAGCTACATAGGGGCTTTTTTTTTTTTTTTTTTTTGCGGTACGCGGGCCTCTCACTGCTGTGGCCTCTCCCGTTGCGGAGCACGGGCTCCGGACGCGCAGGCTCAGCGGCCACGGCTCACGGGCCCAGCCGCTCCGCGGCACGTGGGATCCTCCCGGACCGGGGCATGAACCCGTGTCCCCTGCATCGGCAGGCGGACTCTCCACCACTGCGCCACCAGGGAAGCCCCACGTAGGCTTTTTTTAAAAAAGTTTTCAGTATACACACACCATTCCTCTTGCTCAGAACCCTCTCAACTCACCTCCTGCCCGTTAACCTGTTTGCATCTTTTAGTTCTTGGTTCAGTTGTCCCTTCCTCCAGGAAGCCTCCATGGACCTGAATAGGTCCATTTCCCTGTAATACTCTCCTCCCATAGACTTGGCTACTTCTGTTTCAAAGCATGTTGTCACCACTGCAATTTTATTCTTTTTATTGAATATTCGATAAGTCTCTCTCTCCACCAGATCAGAAGCTCTGTGAAGGCCGGTACCACATCTCTTTTGCTCACCATTGACACCCCCCCACCCATGCCCTTTGCACAGTGCCTGGCACGTGGTAAACACTCAGTAAACACTTGTTGAATGAAGAGCGTGGGCCTGGTTTGCTACCAGTTGGAGCCATTTGCAGAACTGGCAGCGGTGCCCCATCTGGCCACGGGGCGGGGGCAGCAGCGCCATTGCAGGCTGCCAGCCTCCTCGCCGCCCAGCTAGTGGAGAGGTCCTTTCTGCTGTCAGTGTCCAACGACTTTAAGGTTCTCCTTTTGTGCCAGAAAACGGATATCACGGAGGCTGCCCTGGGGGCACTGAGACAGAGTCAGGTGAAGACGGTGTGGATAGTGGGCCGACGTGGAGCCCTGCAAGTGGCCTTCACCATTAAGGTGCTGGGGCCTGAGGGAGAGGGGCCAGGGTCCCAAGTAGATGGTCTGCTCCTTGGGGGGTGTGGCAGGGCAGAGCTGCCTGGGGTGGAAGAGGGAGAGCCAGGCAGGGCGCACCTGGGGCCCAGTGCCTTCCGTGCTGGTGGGAGCTGGTGGTGTCTCCCGCCTGGTCTGGGCTCTGGGGTGGGCCCAAGAGTGGACAGGGCTCTGGGCCTGACTCCTCCCCCACTCCCCGCCCACACCGCCAAGGAGCTTCGGGAGATGATTCAGTTACCAGGAACTCGGCCCATTTTGGATCCTGCGGATTTCTTGGGCCTTCAGGACAGAATCA
This sequence comes from Physeter macrocephalus, assembly GCF_002837175.3. Taxonomy (NCBI): domain Eukaryota; kingdom Metazoa; phylum Chordata; class Mammalia; order Artiodactyla; family Physeteridae; genus Physeter; species Physeter macrocephalus. Next base: position 120,747 of record NW_021145300.1, read on the forward strand.
AGGGTGAGGGGCCCTGGCCCGGCCCCCCGGCTCACTAGGGGGGGGATGGTCTAGGTCAGAGAGGGCTCGGGGGAGGGCATTAGGGGAGAGGGCTGTCACCCGGACACCGCCCTGAGATGTTCTGTGTTGCTAACAGAGGTCCCTCGCCCGAGGAAGCGGCTGATGGAACTGCTGCTTCGAGCAGCCACGGAGAAGCCAGAGGTGGCGGAGGTTGCCCGCCGGGCATCGGCCTCCCGCGCCTGGGGCCTCCGCTTTTTCCGAAGCCCTCAGCAGGTGCTGCCCTCGCCAGATGGGCGGCGAGTGGCAGGCGTCCGCCTGGCAGTCACCAGACTGGAGGTGAGTCTCCTGTTACCCAAAGACACCCCCATTCTCAAATAGCCCCAGCCTGGTGTTTCCCAAACTCTCCCCACAGGGTGTTGGTGAGGCCACCCGGGCGGTGCCCACTGGAGACGTGGAGGACCTCCCCTGTGGGCTGGTGCTGAGCAGCATTGGCTATAAGAGCCGCCCCATCGACCCCAGTGTGCCCTTTGACCCCAAACTCGGGGTCATCCCCAATGTGGAGGGCCGGGTTGTGGATGTGCCAGGTGAGAGGGTGCAGTGGGGGACAGGGAGGCTGGTGTCTCCCGGGGCCATGCACATTCATTCATTCATCTGGTGACATGCGTTGAGAACCTGCTCTGAGCCAGGCCCTGTCCCAAGACCCTGGCCCTGCCCCAGCCTCCTCCTGGCCCGAGAGGAAGCTCCCAGTCTAGCTGAGATGCCCACACATATGTCTGGTTATTAAGTCATTCCATTTACTGAGGCCTGCTCTGGGCTAGGCCTAGTGCTGGGACTGGAGATGAAGCAGCAGCCCCTTGGCCTCAGCGAGCTTCCAGCCTGATTTAATGTCCACATACCTGTCTAGTCATTCATTCATTCATTCAGTGTTTACTTGAGAGCCTGTTGAAACAAGGTGGGCAGGACCCAGCTCCTACAGGGAGCTCCTGGTCTACAGGGACACTGAGGTGTAAGGGGGGATGGCATGGTAAATACAGGTTGGGAAGCACTGAGGGCAGTGGGTCAGCGGCCAGAGTGGGCCCAGCTGATGGATGCTGGGAGGCCGTGGGGTGTACGGAGGCGTGTGCACGTGTGTGTGTACTGAGGCCCCGGCGTGCCAGGGGTGTCCAGCCAGCTCCCCACTCCTTGCCCCTTTGTTACCCCTCTCCAAGGCCTCTACTGCAGCGGCTGGGTGAAGCGGGGGCCTACAGGTGTCATCACCACCACCATGACGGACAGCTTTGTCACCGGCCAGATTCTGCTGCAGGACCTGAAAGCGGGGCTGCTGCCGTCTGGCCCCAGGCCTGGCTATGCGGCCGTCAAGGCCCTGCTCGGCAGCCGAGGTCTGGGGCCTGTGTGAGCTCCTGGGAGGCGGGGGCAGGGGGTGTCCCCCGGGGTCCCCGGGCCTTTCACTGTTCGGAAGGGGGCTGCTCTGGGCTGGGGTAGAGGAGGAGGTGAAGGCAGTGACCCGTCTTCCCTCTGCCGCAGGGGTCTGGCCTGTGTCTTTCTCGGACTGGGAGAAGCTGGATGCTGAGGAGGTGTCCCGGGGCCAGGGTGCGGGGAAGCCCAGGGAGAAGCTGCTGGATCCTCAGGAGATGCTGCGGCTGCTGGGACGCTGAGACCAGATCCCAGGCAGGCACGGAGGGGAGGAGTGCTGTGCGGGGGGAGGGGTCGGGGTCAGTCTGGGCAGGACTCTGCACCACAGCTGCATCGCCTGGCCGTCCTGGCGTGGGGCCTCGGCTGCCCCTTTTCCAGGGGCCTCTGAGCACTTCCTCGTGCCAGAAGGTCGCTCTTGCCACTGTGGGTAACTCTCAGCAAGGAGATAACCTTAGTTACGGATGGGTGCAGGTGCAGGCTGACCTTCCTCCCTCCTGCCTATCTCCTGCTGGACTGTGGAGGGTCACCAGGTCGGAAATGTGCTGGAAATAAAACACCTGCCACCGAGGGACAGTGGTTGATGTGCGCCTTCTTCTGGGGCCCGGGGTCACCTTCCAGCTGCAGCTCCCCTCCAGTCACCAGGTGGCGCTGCAGAGCCAGCTCCCTGCTCAGGGGCCTCTTGGGGGCTTGAGGGGTTTTGGCAGCCAGTCCTGGCACCCACCGTCTTTTTCGCAGCTTGGCCCTGCTGCTGCGACCTGCCTGCCTTCTGCGCACGCGGCAGGCACCCTGTGACCCCAGCCCGCCTGCTCTGCTGGCCCGACTGCTGGGTCCCCTCCCCGTTTAGTCCCCAGTACAACCCAAACAAGAAAAGAACAAGAGGGAGCTGGGCAGCAGCTTGCCCCATCTACTCCCTGTGGGGCCCCTCTGTCTGGTGCGGGTCCCCCACTCTGTCCTTCCCGCCTTTGTTGGTTTCCAGCCAGATTGACAAGCCTTTAAAAAAATAGGACCTCAACGTCCGTAGCCTGTTCACCGTCTTTTACACCAGGCCCCAAGATGCTGGCCTCACTTTATAGACCGGGGGATTCTCGGAATTAACCGGCCCAAGGTCACACACCCAGTGAGCTTTGGGCTCGAACCCAGGGTTCCGGGCAGCCTGTTTTCTCCGAGGTTGCACTTGGCCTCGAGTGTCCTGTCGGGCCTGGGGACACAGTCGCGGGGAGGGGAGAAGGGACGCGAGGGCGGCAACAGGAGTCCTAGAGCAGCACGGGAGCGGGCGGCGGGTGGGCCGGCCGGGGCGGGCCGGGGCGGGGCGGAGGCTGCGGGCCCCGGTGGGGCGGGCCCGCGCGGGTGGCGGCGGCGGCAGGCGCTCCGCCACAGCCGGCTGGCGAGCCCTGGAAGCCCGGGCGCGGCGCGCTGCCCAGCCCGGGACGGAGCCGGGCGCCGAGCGGGCCACCAGAGGGGCGCGGGGGGCGGGCCCGGTGCAGCCCGCCAGGCCGCGCCACGGGCACCGGCCCCGCGGCGCCCTAGCTCAGGCGCCCGCCGGGCTAGGACAGCACGCGCCAGCGCGCCGCGCCGAGGCGCGGGGACATGCAGCGCGCGGGAGGCGGCCGGCGCGGGCTCTGGGCGCGGGCGCAGCGCCCCTTCCCCCCGGTGAGTGGCGGGCGCCGAGCCGGGGGCGCCAACTTCGCCGCCAACTTGGGGCTGGGCTCAGGCGCCGCGCGGGCAAGGACGGCGGAGACGGATGGCGCGGCACCGGGGAGAGTCTGGGGGACGCAGGGAGCCCCAGGAAGGGGGCGCCGGGGGGCCGGGACCCTCGGGGACCGGGCCTGGGGTTTGGACCCGGGCGGGCGGAGAGGAGGTGAGGAAGAGAGGCCGAGGTGACGGGCGCGCGGCGGGCGCGAGGGAAGGACGCGGGCGAGGCGCCCAAGACGTTCGTCTCCTGGGTCGCCGAGCCCTCCAGCTCTTTCGCCCGGCACCGCGGCACCGCAGGGGAGGGTGCGGTGCGGGGACGTGGGGGTCTGGGCTGCGGGCCCCGCAACTGTTGCTGCCGGAAGCCGGGCGGGGGCTGGGAGCTGGGGCCGTGGCTGGGTTCGGCCAGAGCGAAGGGGGCTGGAGAGGGCACGGAGCAGAGAGGACGAAAGGGGGCTGGAGAGGGCACGGAGCAGAGAGGACGAAAGGGGGCTGTCGGTGGCTCCAGGAGCCCGGCCCCCTGCTCCCGGAGGTCTGCTGAGCGCCTACCGCGCGCATCTGCCTTCACACTCCCGCCCCGTCACCGGCTGTAGGTCCCCCAGGTCCTCCCCTCCCAGCTCTTCCTTCGGTGGAGCGCTCCCTCCTCTGACCTCAGGAAATCAGCGTGGGCTTCACCGGGTGGTCGGCTCTTCCCAAATGCTGGCCCCGCGCCCGGCGGACCCAGGCTCCGAGGAGGGGAGAGGAAGGGTGGGCGAAGAGGACCTGGGAGAGCCGAGAGCCCGGGTGCGCTGGGCCCTGGCTGCCCCACCAGCGTGTTGCTCTGGTCCCCCGGGGCTTCGACCAGGATCCCCGACGGCGGGGAAGGGGAGCCACTGAGCCTCCTGCGGCAGAAGGCGGTTCGTGCCAGGCCTAGGTGGGCAGGGCCAGGGCCAAGCGAAGGCAAAAGCGCCCAGTGGCCAGAAAATCGCCGAGGGTGCGTCCCACGACCCATCCCAAGGTCCTGCTGGGTGAGCGAAGGGGGAATTCCCGCGGGGCCCTGACGCTCACCTCACTTGTCCTGGTCCTGCTCACCCGTCGGGACTTCGGGCTCAGTCCCCAGCCCTCTGATAGTGGCACCGCCCTGGCTCGATCCGACCCGGGCTACGGAGAAACTGAGGAAAGGAACTTGGGCGGGGGGGTGCTCGTCTGCTCAGTCTCAGAGCCCGTCTAGTTTCTGGCTGCGCCAGTCCGTCTCCAACCTGCTCCTCAACCCCGTTAGGAATGCGAAGAGGGACGTGAAGGGGACCGGGTAGGTCGGGAACCGGACTCCTGGGCTCGCCCTTAGGGCAGGGCTGGGCTGGTTCCGCCTACAGCCCCGCCTGCCAGGCGAACTCGGCGCCCCCCACCCGCGGGGCTTGGGGTGGCGACCCAGCGTGGGGCAGTGGGGATGGGGGCCTGGGAGCCGGGACCCCCGCAGAGGGTAGCAGCGAGGCCGGGGGGCGCGGAGTGCGTGGTGCCCAGTTTGGCCGCCAGGAGGCGTGGCGCGGGTCCCCGCGCCCGGACTTGCCGCCGCTGCTGCCGCCGCATCGCGAGTGTCCTTGAGCCGCGGGTGACGGTGGCTCTCGCCGCTCGCGCCCCCTCCTCCCGCGGGGGGGAGCCCGATGCCACGTTCCCTATGAATTATTTATCGCTGGCCTAAAAATACCCCCAACTTCACAGCCCGAGTGTAAGAGATTCCCCCGGGGGTTCCGGGAGGAATCAGCTGGGGGGTGGGGGTGGCGCGGGTTCGTCTTGGAGGAGGGAGACCTCGGTGACCGCGCCCGTGGGGGCAAGGTGGAGGGGTGGTCTTCTCCCCTGGCGCCTGGGTTCAGGTCTTAGCTCGGCAAAATGGAGGGAGGGAAACCCGACGGCAAAGCTGAGGCCGCTCACTCGGAGGGCAGTGGATCCACAGGAGCCGCGCAGCCGGGGTCCCTGGGCTCGCGGGCAACAGCGCGGTTGGCGCGTTAGGCCGCCTCCTGGGACCGAGGCTCCCGGCTTAGAAGCGGGGGCGGCCATCAGATGTCTGGAGCGTGAGTGCGTGTGCACGTCCGTGCGCGGGAGCCTGCCTGGGGTCGGGGGAGCGGGGGGAAGAGGAGAGCCCCTAAGCTCCCGGAGGCGCTCAGGCCATTCAAGGTGACGCTGAGTGTCCCGGAAGTGTCACCACTGACACCCTCCGCCGGGCTTTCGGGGGTCCGGGTGTTCATCAAGTATTAACAGCACGTTTGTGAAAGGTGCGGACGGCAAGTGGGTGGGCAGAGAGAGGTCCTTAAGACAGCAGTCCAGTATGGGGTGGGGGCATCACGGAGTGGGCAAATTCCTGCAACAGGGGGCAAAATGATGAGGGAGACATCGCAGAGGCGTAGGCAGGAGTTCCCCAACCTCGCGGTGGGGGGGCGGCTGGGGCAGGGGGAGAAGGGCAACTGGCTTAGAGCCAGCCCCAGACCCTCTGTCTTCTCACCCATGTTTCCAGAGCCGCCCGGCACTAAGGCAGGTGCTCTGTGGGAGAGGGATTTAGGTGGGGCTCTGCAGATTCTGGAATTTGTCCTGTGGACAAGAGGGAGGCAGTGGAAAGAGGGCATTGTGACCTGAGGGAACAGCAGAGCAAAGGCCTGGAGGTGAGGAGAGCAGGCGCTGTCTGGCCACCAGACGGGAGGGGGTGTGGGGTGCACGGAGGGGAGGACAGTTGGGCTGCCTGGGGCTCTGTCCATGGGACCCAGGTGTCTGGACTTCATCTGTGGGCACCAGGGAGCAGCTGTGCTCTTTGAGGAGGGGTGCAGTGGCCAGAGGACTGTTTCAGGCCAGTGGGGCAGGCGGGGGTGGGTGGATGGGAGGCGGAGAGGTGGGAGGCCAGGGGGAGGCAAGTGGGAGATTGGATCAGGCCAGGGCTCGGGGATGACCTCGTGCCTTGCGGGGGAGGCTGGATGCCACGTGGTGCTGAGACTCCGGAGCCTGAATCTCTTGGAATCTGCCCATTGCTATTTGAAGCTCAGAGACTGGCCTGATCGGGGCCCCCTCCGTCCAGGAGCATTCCGCAGTCCCTCCTGGGGAGAGGCAAGACCTGCCCCAACTTCCTCTCCTCCTCATCTCCAGTCCTGGAGGACACCTTCCCAGCAGAGAGAGTTTCTAGGGGCAGTCCCCCCTCAGAGTTGAGGGAGGACCTGGGTCCTTCATCTAGAGTCACGTGGTCCAAAAGAAACAAAATGAGAGCCACAGGTAGGCACATTCGAAAAAGGAAAAAGAAAAGCGAAATGAATTCTAACTCAACGTAGCTAAAATATTTCTTCAACGTGTAATCCATATAAAAATATTAGTGAGAGATTTTCTTTCTGTAATACAAAGTCTTCACTCTCCAGCGTGCGTGTGACACTTCACAGCATACCTCAGTTTGGACAAGCCACGTTTATGTGCCCAGTAGTCACACGTGACTGGTGGCTGCTGTATTTGACAGCACGGTTCTAGAGCTCAGAGCTGGGAGGCGTAACTGGGGGAAGCTTCGGGCTTCCCAGAGGATGGGGAACCTACAGAGGTGGGCAGAGACGAGCACAGAGAGGACTTGCAAAGGAAGAAATGAGCCCGACGGTGCTCTTTGCAGGTGTGATTTGAAATCCCTCATTGGAGGTAGTGGTGGGCACGGCACGCTTAGGTTCCCAGCCTAGAATCACACGCCTCCGGGCTGACGTTCTAAGTCAGTGTACTGGGAAACCATACACAGGGGGAGATTTCAGGGGCACAAAAATGAGCACAGCATGCCCTCCCCTGGTCACCATTTGGCTCTCCCCTGTTCAGAAGTTTCACTGGGGATGTGATGGGGATGGAGAGGGTGGCAAAGCTGTGGCCGATGGCCAGCCGGGAGGGAGAGCTGCATCCGTGGGCGCCACTCAGCGGTGTGGCTGTTTGTCCAAAAGCAATGATGTTTGTTTCGCAGGGACACACGTCAGGCCCTTGGGGTAGGTTAAAAAGTCCCTCACACCAGCGATGGCCTAGGGTGGCAGGTCATGTGTGAGATACCTTGGGGTTTCAGGTGACCCCAAGCCCTGAACAAATCAGCGGTGACACACTCCTGCTGTGGAAGAGCTGCTACTAATTGAGGCCACAGAGGGTAGAGCAGGGATATCCAGTGCCCAGGAGGAGGGGGCTTTGTGCCAAGTAGGATTATGAAGAGCAGGGCCCTCGGGGATGTTAGATTTAGTTTAGGATGGAGAAGGTGTGTGTGTGTGTGTGTGTGTGTGTGTGTGTGTGTGTGTGTTACAAGAGCTGCCTTCCTTTACCTGGCTGTGGGGCTGTCACCTATAGGATAAGGATACTGATAACAGTGGGTAGCCCTCCCACTGCTGTGAAGTAGTTCCTGTGATTACTGCAGGCAAGAAATCATGGCTCAGAGAGGCTAAGCAACTTCCCCAAGATCACACAGTTAGTAAGTGGCAGAACTGGGACGTGAACTCAGGTCTCTCTGACTCATATCCATGCACTTGGTACCAGGTTAGCATTTTTTTAAAAAAATAAATTTATTTATTTATTTTTGGCTGTGTTGGGTCTTCGTGGCCGTGCCCGGCCTTTCTCTAGTTGTGGCGAGCGGGGGCTACTCTTTGTTGCGGCGCGCGGGCTTCTCATTGCGGTGGCTTCTCTTGTTGCGGAGCACGGGCTCTAGGCGCACGGGCTTCAGTAGCTGTGGCACTCAGGCTCAGTAGTTGTGGCGCACGGGCTTAGTTGCTCCGCGGCACGTGGGATCTTCCCTGACCGGGGCTTGAACCTGTGTCCCCTGCATCGGCAGGCGTACTCCCAACCACTGCGCCACCAGGGAAGTCCCACCAGATTAGCATTGGCTGTGAACCTTCCTGGGGCAGAACCCAGATGGATGAGTTTCCAAAGGTCTGGCCCTTCTAGCCAAGCCTGATGTTCAACAGTAGAATGGAAGTAGTGAGCACCTATTCTGGTCACGTTCTTCCCAGGTCCTGCCCTCTGGGCTGCGCTTGGACGCTCGGCTAACCTCTCTGTCTCTTTCTCTTTGTCTGTCTGTGTCTGTCTGTCTCCCCCTCTCTCTGCCTCCCTTTGTGGAGGGAGGTTTCTCCCTCTTCTCTTTCATCCTCTGGGCGTGTGTCCCTCTGACTCTGGCCTCTGCCTCCTCTCTGTCATTCATCTTTTCTCTCCGTGCCTCTGTCCCCATCCCTGTACCTATCCTGGTCTCTCCGCAGGACCCTCCAGTGGACATGGGTCGGGCCCTGGGGCCGGCCCTGCTGCTCACCTCACTCCTTGGGGCCTGGGCAGGGCTGGGCCCGGGGCAGGGCGAGCAGGCTGTGACGGTGGCCGTGGTGTTTGGCAGCTCGGGGCCACTGCAGGCCCAGGCCCGTACCCGCCTCACCCCCCAGAGCTTCCTGGACCTGCCCCTGGAGATCCAGCCGCTCACCGTGGGTGTCAACAACACCAACCCCGGCAGTCTCCTCACCCAGATCTGCGGGCTCCTGGGCACCGCCCGAGTCCACGGCATCGTCTTTGAGGACAACGTGGACACCGAGGCCGTGGCCCAGATCCTCGACTTCATCTCCTTCCAGACCCACGTGCCTATCCTCAGCATCAGTGGGGGCTCTGCCGTGGTCCTCACCCCCAAGGTGCCCACTCAAAGTCATGTCCCTACATCCCATGAGCCTGGAGCCAGGCTGGGGCTGGGGGAGAGGGGCTGAGTCTGGGCCAGGGAGACACTTAGGTCCTGGGAAACTGGGACTGGGTGGGCCCAGCAAGGGGGTGAGGGCTGAGGGAGGCATGGGTGAGGGAGGAGAAGGCTGTGGGAATGATGTTCCTATGTTCTAGAAGATAAACTTTCTGAGCTGCCTTCACATTTGTGTCTGGATGAGGGATGGGCAGGTGCCAAACCCACCTCTGGTTCTGGGGCAGCCCTCGCCCACCTTCTCCCTGTTTTTCTGGCCTTCCGTGGTCAGGCTCCAGACCCAGAAGTGCAGGGCCGGGCTGGGTGTGGGATCTGATGTAGCTGGCCTGCAGGGGAGAGCATCCAAGGGCAGGTCATGCCCTTGCTGTCCTGTGGGGAGAAAGTTCTAAACACACATTCACCAGCAATCACAGCTGGGCTCCTGCAGGAAAAACACAGGATGCCCCGAGGGAGTCCAGTGGGACCCCTTCCGGGTCTGGCGTTGGTCAGAGAAGGTCTCCTGAGAAATGACACCTAAGCCGAGACCTGGAGGATGAGGGGGGTTGACAAGGGATGTGTGGGGGGTGGACTGGGGGAGAGTGTTCCAGGTGGAGGGAGCAGGCGGTGTGAACACCCAGAGGTGAGAAGGAGCACAGAGTTTCTGAGGAACAGAGAGGAGCCTGGAGAGGGAGGTGAGGGCCCAACCACACGGGAAGACATTTGGGTTTTACTCTAAGTAAGCGAGGAGCTGAAGAAGGTGTTGAGGGGAGACTGATCTGATTTGCCTTTCTTTTATGATTATATTTTTATTATGGGGAATTTGGAGCATACATAAAAGTAGAAGAGTATAATGACCCCATGTATCCCCTATCCACCCCAGGCCAACCATGCCTCATCCTTACCCCCACCCACTTCTCCTCTTCTGTTTTATTTTGAAGCAAGGCCCAGACACAATATTTATTCCATCCATAAATACTTCAATACACATCTCTAGATGATAGGACTTTACAGAATAATAAAACCACCATACATCATCACATCTAAAAAATAATAAAAATTCCTTAACATCATAAACTATCCAGGCAGTGTTCAAATCCTCCGCATTGTCTCATAAATGTTTATTTTTATGTCTGTTGACTTGAATCAGGAGCCAAATTAGGTTCCCACGTGGCCACTGGTTGGTATGACTTAGGACTCTTCCCTCTCAAGGCTCCTCCTCCATCTCTCTCTTTTTTCCTTGCACATTTGTTTGTTGAAGGAACTGGGTTACTTGTCCTGTAGAGTTTTCTCGGAGTTGCTTTTTTAAAAGATTGGGACAGTCGCAGTGTGGTGAAATCTTGGAGGGGCTGCAGTGGCAGCGGGGAACCCACAGCTAGGAGAGGCTTGCGCTAGCCCAGCCTCGATCTTGCAGTGTCCTGGGCGTTTGTGGTGGCAGAGGCAGTAGAGAGGAAGAACATTCTCATCCCCAGGGCTCCATAGAGGATGGTGCTTTCCCAGTTACCTGTGGGCCTGACATTAGCTCTCAGCACGGTGGTTCTCCACCCTCACGGTGTTTTAGAAAAATACAGACACCCAGTGTACCATTTCTAAGATTCCCATTCAGTTGGTCTGGACTAGCGGGCTCAAGAGTCACCTGAGGAGCTTGTTGAAATACAGATTCCCGGGCTCCATCCTTAGGGATTCTGATCCAGCAGGTGTGCACTGCGCCCGAGAATTTGCATTTCCTACAAGCTCCCAGCTGACGCTGCTGCTGCTGGTTTGCGGTCCAGCCTTGGTCAGGCACGAATATTTAAAAAATCTCTCGAGGGCATTCTAATGGACGGCAGGGGGCTGGGAACCACGTGCGGGGCGGGCGGGCGGGCGGTTATCGCGAGACTAGGGCTCCCGGGACACCCACCCAGCACCTTCCGACGCGAGGGCGTGTGGGGGTTGACGGAGGGAGTGGAAGTTGGGGCGGGGCGGGACTCGGCTCGCCCCACCCCGCGCTCAGGCCTCCCCCCCTCCCCCTAGGAGCCGGGCTCCGCCTTCCTGCAGCTGGGCGTGTCCCTGGAGCAGCAGCTGCAGGTGCTGTTCAAGGTGCTGGAGGAGTACGACTGGAGCGCGTTCGCCGTGATCACCAGCCTGCACCCGGGCCACGCGCTCTTCCTCGAGAGCGTGCGCGCCGTCGCCGACGCCAGCTACGTGGGCTGGCGGCTGCTGGACGTGCTCACGCTGGAGCTGGGCCCCGGCGGGACGCGCGCCCACACGCAGCGCCTGCTGCGCCAGCTCGACGCCCCGGTGCTGGTGGCCTACTGCTCGCGCGAGGAGGCCGAGGTGCTCTTCGCCGAGGCGGCCCAGGCCGGCCTGGTGGGGCCCGGGCACGTGTGGCTGGTGCCCAACCTGGCGCTGGGCAGCACCGACGCGCCCCCCGCCGCCTTCCCCGTGGGCCTCATCAGCGTCGTCACCGAGAGCTGGCGCCTCAGCCTGCGCCAGAAAGTCCGCGACGGCGTGGCCATCCTGGCCCTCGGCGCCCACGGCTACCGGCGCCAGCACGGCGCCCTGCCCGCCCCGGCTGGGGAGTGCCGCGGCCACCCTGGGCCTGTCAGCCCTGCCCGGAAGGCCTTCTACAGGTGGGCACCTGCCCAGGGCATAGGATGGCCACGAGTGGCCGTGAGTTTGGGCTCACTGGTCACACCTCCCGCTAGGTGTATGCCTGGGGCCAAGTGACCTCACCTCTCTGGGCCATTGTTTCTTCCTCTGAGAAAAGGGCGGGGTGTGAGGGTGTGGTGAGGATGGGGGGGGTGGTCAACACAGGGAAACAGGACAATAATTACACAAATGCTACCTGTTGGTGGCTGTGATGAGGCAGAAGGTGCGGGAGGGCACGTCTGGTCCTGGTCAGGGCTAAGGGGGCCCTGGCTTCTCCCCGCTCGCAGGCACCTACTGAACGTCACCTGGGAGGGCCGGGACTTCTCCTTCAGCCCCGGTGGGTACCTGGTCCAGCCCGCCATGGTGGTGATTGCCCTCAACCGGCACCGCCTCTGGGAGACGGTGAGAAGGGGGTGAGCCCAGGGGCCCTCGGGATCCTTTCAGTTTATCCCCCCCTCTTGTCCCACAGCTGAGCAGAGAGTCCCTTCTGTCCCTCATCCAGCCCCTCATCCTTCGGGTCTCAGCTGAAACACTTCCACTGAGAAGCCTTCCAGGTCCCCCAGGGGTCTGAGGCAGCCCTGCTCCGGGCTCCCACAACACCCTTCACTACAGAACTTAGCAAGCACTCTTATTACACAGTCCTGCCCCTGGAGGAGTAACCCACAGCTGTGCTGGCTAGACGGACACGTAAACAAATAGAATTTGGGGAGGTCCGTGCTTAAGAAAAAATGTTTGCAAAGCATTATGGGAATAGAGAGGAGGGGCAGAAATTAGTCCTGCCTTCAAAGGAGGAAACTGGGGAAGGCTTCACAGAAGTTGGGACATTTGGGCTGGGCTATGTATGGATGGTTGAGTAGGAGCCCATCGGGAAGGGATAGTAGCCTAGTATAGACTGGGGGGAAGGAGGGTTTAGAGTTTTTTTGTTTTGGTTTGGTTTTGGTTTTGGTTTTTGCCATGCCATGCAGCTTGTGGGATCTTCGTTCCCTGACCAGGGATTGAACCAGGGCCCATGGCAGTGAAAGCGCTGAGTCTTAACCAGCGGACTGCCAGGGAATTCCCCTGGAGCGTTTTTAAGTGATGCGTTTGTAGGTGTGGGGCCTGGGGAAGAAGGGTAGGGTGATGGAGAGAAATTGGACCCGTGAAGGGCCTTGAGTGCTGGGCTAAGGACTTTATGTGAGGCTCGGGGGAATGAGTGCGGCGTGACGGGCCCAGGTCTGGGCTTTAGGAAGATGCCGTGAGCCAGCAGCAGTGTGGAGGCCGGACTGGAAAGTGCGGGGACCAGAAGCCGGGGAGGCTGCAGGGAGCCCTCCGCTTGCCCAGCCCCTTGCCCCGACTCTCCTGTTCTCCAGATGCTCCCGCCCCAGGCCCTGCTTCGTCCTGCCCCCAGTGACGTTAGGTGTGGGGGGAGTCTTGGTCCTGGCAGGCCTCGCCCAGAGGCCCCGCCTGTTGCGTGGGCTTAGTGGGGCTGAAGGTCCCGGGCTGAGGCCGGTCACCCTCTGCAGGTGGGGCGCTGGGACCATGGTGTCCTGCACATGAAGTACCCGGTGTGGCCTCGCTACGGTGCCGCCCTGCAGCCCGTGGTGGACAGCCGGCACCTGACGGTGGCCACGCTGGAAGAGCGACCCTTTGTCATCGTGGAGAGCCCCGACCCTGGCACAGGCGGCTGCGTGCCCAGCACCGTGCCCTGCCGCCGGCATGGCAACCACACCTTCAGGTCCGCGAGAGCACCCGGGAGAGCCGGTGTGAGCCGCGCGCCGCCGTGCGATGGCGGGCGTTGTGTGTGTCTTATGCTTGGGTACAGGGGTGGGCGTCCACCCGCCAGGCTGGGGGGAGCCGCTGGCTCTGACCCCTGCTGGTCTCTTGGTGGCAGCAGTGGTGACACGGCCCCCTACACCAAGCTTTGCTGTAAGGGCTTCTGCATCGACATCCTCAAGAAGCTGGCCAAGGCGGTCAAGTTCTCCTACGACCTGTACCTGGTGACCAACGGCAAGCATGGCAAGAGGGTGCGCGGCGTGTGGAACGGCATGATCGGGGAGGTAGGCCCGCCCCAGGCCACCTGAGCCCGCCCGCCTGCCCGCCTCCTGCGCTGGGCCCCGTCCATCCGTCAGCCACCCCGCGATGTTCCTCAGGCGTTTCCTCCTGTTCTGGGGATCAGTCAGGGTGGGACCCAGGCCCAGCTCCTAAGGCTCTCCGAACTGGCAGGGGCACTGTGCTGGCACCAGTGATGACCCCCGGGGTCAGTACTGAAAGTGGAGCTCTGAGGACCCAAGTGGGAACAACTGAGTCAGCTGGTGGGTGCTGGATGCGGGGCTGGGAGGGGAGCGGGGGAGTCCTCCAGCCTGCGGAGCCCCTCCTCTGATCCGGGCCTGACCCCCAGGTGTACTACAAGCGGGCAGACATGGCCATTGGCTCCCTCACCATCAATGAGGAGCGCTCCGAGATCGTGGACTTCTCCGTGCCCTTCGTGGAGACGGGCATCAGCGTAATGGTGGCTCGCAGCAACGGCACCGTCTCCCCCTCGGCCTTCCTGGGTGCGGCTCGGGGTGGGCGGGGACGGTGCAGAGGGGCCCGCGAAGTGGGCGTGTGGAGCATGGGTGGAGATGGGAGCTGGGGTGGACCCTCAGAGGGCGGCGCTGCAGCCTTGGGTCCTTGGAGCTTAGCCAGAGGCCTGAGCTATAATAGGTGGGTAGAACGGAGAGGGAAGAGGTGACATCCAGGTTCAGTCCTAAGCCTGGGGGCTCGGTAAGGGCGGGGGATGGGGAGAGCGGGGTAAAAGGTGGCGCCGTCGTGAGGGACAGGAAAACCAGGAAGGCAGGCTGCCTTCAGGAGGGGCCTGGTGGGCTGGGACATTGTCTTTTGTTTCATTTTTTTGGCCTCGTGGCTTGTGGGATCTTAGTTCCCTGACCAGGGATTGAACCCGCACCCTCAGCAGTGAAAGCGCAGAGTCCTAACCGCTGGACCGCCAGGGAACTCCTGGCCTGGGACACTGGGACAAAGGGAGAAGATTCACAGGGGGTTGGAGGAGCCAACCCAGAGCACGGGAAGCCGGGCTGGTTTCTGACTTGATTAGGAATTCAGCATTTCTTGGGCAGCTCCCTTGTGCCAGGTCCCATGCTAGGTGCTGGGATCCGGCCATAGTCCTGGCCTTCCCGGAGCGCCCAGTCAGAAGTTCAGGCGGGACTTGCAGTGTGGGATGGTTCAAAGAGCCCTGAGGACAGGTGAGCCTCTCGACCAGGAGCAGAAGAGGGAACCCCAGGTCTGCCTCTTCCTGCTGTGTGGCCTTGGGCAAGTCACTGAACCTCTCTGAGCAGGGTTCCTCAGCCACAGGGAGGGCAACAAACTCCACTTCGTAGGATGGGCATTGTATCGAAGGAGCAGATGCTTTGGGCAGTGATGACTTCTCACTCAGGGAGACTGAAATGATTTTGTCAGAAACCTCAGGTCCGTCTCCCCAGCCTCTCAGGCCTCGGTTTCTGTGTCAGTAGGATGAGGGGTAAGACTTGGCTTCAGAGCTCTGATTCCAAGCAGCTCACCCATGCTGGGCCTGGTGGGGGGTGGGGGGGGGTGGGGTGGAGATCCAGACCCAGGAGCGTGGGCAGCGGTGCTGGCGGCGAGGAGGAGAGGAGGAAAGCAGAGGCAATTCCCTGAGCTCGCTCCCGGACGTTGAGGGGCCGCCCTCAGGGGCTGAGGGGTGGAGGAGGTTGCAGGCAGGGGCGGGGGATGGGGGGGAGGGGAAAGAGCACGGGGTGCTGGCCGTCTTTTTGAAAGGAAGTCGGGGGAAGAGGGAGAACGGGAGCCAGGGGAGAGGCGGAATCAAAGGGTTGGGGGGGGGATGGGACCCTGGCCCAGGGCCGATGCGGGGGAGAGACCAAGAATGCTGGGGAGCCTGAGCTCCCTGGGGGACGGCGTCTCTCCCGGGGCTCCGCTGAGCGTCGGAGGGCCCTCGGCTCAGTCCGCGGGGCTGGTGACCGCACGGACCCACCTGCCTGCCCCCAGAACTCCCGAGCTGCCGGGGGGAGGGGCGGCGCCGACGCCTCTGAGCCTCCCCGCCCCCCCCCCCCGCCCCGTTCCCAGAGCCCTACAGCCCTGCCGTGTGGGTGATGATGTTTGTCATGTGCCTCACCGTGGTGGCCAGCACCGTCTTCGTGTTCGAGTACTTCAGCCCCGTCAGCTACGACCAGCGCCTCTCCAGCGGCAAGAGTCAGCTCCCACGCGGGCCCGGGAGCGGGGCAGGGCTGGAGCTTGCGGGAGGGGCGGGTTCAGGGCCAGAGGGGCCTTTCAGAGGGCGCCCCGTGGGGGAGGTCCCTGGCCTCCAGGCGAGATGCAGGGGGCCCGTCAGATACGTGAGAGGGAGAGGAGCGAGGTGAGTCGACGTGCCCTGGGGCGGGGACGGCCAGGGCCGGGGTCTGCACCCGGGACAGAGCAGAGGCGGGGGCCGCGGAGTTGGGCGGGCGGAACCTGACCCCCTCTGTGCCGGGCGAGAGGTTGCACCAGTGTCCCGCCTTTCGCCCCCAGAGCCTGGGGGCCCGTCCTTCACCATCGGCAAGTCCGTGTGGCTGCTCTGGGCGCTGGTCTTCAATAACTCGGTGCCCATCGAGAACCCCCGGGGCACCACCAGCAAGATCATGGTCCTGGTCTGGGCTTTCTTCGCCGTCATCTTCCTCGCCAGCTACACCGCCAACCTGGCCGCCTTCATGATCCAGGAGCAGTGCATCGACACTGTGTCGGGCCTCAGTGACAAGAAGGTTCTGGAGCCCCAGGGGGTGCTGGGGGGGGGGGGCCGCAGCCAGGGGCCTTGGGTGGGACACGGGACAGTTAGCTTCAGCGGAATTTGAACTGGCGACAGGAGCAGGACGAAGCGGGGGAGCCTGGGGAGGAGGGGGCTGGGGACGGGGACGGGGACGGGGACGGGGAGAGGCGGCTCAGGCCCACTGGCCAAGTGGCCTTGGGTAAGTCTCTCCCTGTCCCGGCCTCAGTTTCCCCGCTTGTAAAACACAGGCGTGGGCTGGACAGTCGCTAAGACCGTGCTGCGCTCGCTATTCAAGTCCGGACTAGGGGGATGGGGTCGGGGCCGGGGGCGCCCGGAGGGTCGGAGGAGGGGTTACGAATGGCGGCTGCCCTCCGCGCGCAGTTCCAGCGGCCTCAGGATCAGTACCCGCCCTTCCGCTTCGGCACCGTGCCCAACGGCAGCACGGAGCGGAACATCCGCAGCAACTACCGCGACATGCACGCGCACATGGTCAAGTTCAACCAGCGCTCGGTGGAGGACGCGCTTAGCAGCCTCAAGATGGGGTGGGTCCGCAGTCCTGCTCCCGCCCTCTGACTGTCTCTACCCGCGTGTCTCCCCGAGAGACCCAAGGCGGGACGGTGAGACTGGGTTGCCATGTAGGACCCCCGGGGAGGGGGTGGGGACGTCTTGGGGCAGAGAGAAGCTTGAGGACGCCCACCAGAGCCCAGAGACGCAGCTGTGGTATCGACCAAGGTTCGGCCTTGCCCTCAGGTGTTGGTTGTGACCTTCTTAGGATCTTTAGGGGCCTGGAGGGCAGAGAGGGTGTGTCCTCTGGGCGCAGAGGGTCCCCTGGCCTCTCTGAGGAGGAGGGTAGGTGGGGTTCCGAAGCTGTGGGAGGGGGCTTCTCTGCACCAGGACCCCAGAGAACTAGAGAAGGCTCTGCCCCTCCATCCCTCCTGGGTGGTGGTCAGCGGGCCCACGTGGCCCAGACCCCTGTCAGGCCCCAGGTTTGGTGCCCTGAACCCCACTTGATCCCTGGCCTGAGGGCTCAGCCTGTCCCCAGGAAGCTGGATGCCTTCATCTATGACGCTGCTGTCCTCAACTACATGGCGGGCAAGGACGAGGGCTGCAAGCTGGTCACCATTGGCTCTGGCAAGGTCTTTGCCACCACTGGCTATGGCATCGCCATGCAGAAGGACTCCCACTGGAAGCGGGCCATAGACCTGGCGCTCCTGCAGTTCCTGGGGGACGGTGGGTGCAGCCGCTGATGGGGGCTGGGGTGGGTCCCAGGTGGGCCACAGAGCCCGTGGTCGGGACAGCTGCCCGATGGCTGGTCAACATCTCCACCGCTGTCCTCTGAGTGCCCAGGGCCCGCGGGCACGGAGAGAGGTCTCTGGGGGTGAGAGGTGGGTGCAGTGGCTGGGTGGGGGGTATTAGGAGCAGCTGGATGGAGACGTGGGGCGGGATTGGTTCGCCGGGAGGGAGCAGGAAACGGCTGGGGAGTCCTTGCAGGATGGGAAGACAGGAAGGGGTCAGGCCACACGGTGGAGGTTGGGGGCATCTGAACTTTACTTTTCCCCAAGACCCCTCCCCTCCACTGCCATCTTGAGATGACCTGGGGTAGTGCCAACAGCCTGCCTAATCCCGGAGCCAGAACCCACGTTTGCCTTGGTACCCCGGGGCTCACATGCGTGAGCGGTGCGGCTGGGCTGCCCCAGCTCCCGGAGAGAGCTTTGCATCTAGAGTCCCAACCCTATTAGAAAAACAACTGTCTGGTTTTCCATCAGTGCCATAGAATAATGTGAGTGATAACAGTGAAGGTGCTTGCAGCCTCCTTGGGGGCCTAGGCCTTTTGTCTCTGTGTGCCCAGCTCCGTGCCTGGCATGTAGGTGATCAATAAGTGTCTGATGAACAAATGAACGACAACACGTACGCAGTCAGCAAGCCTTTGCTGGGCACGCGGAGCGTGGGCTTGTGGGGGGTGGGCACGTCAGAGGCTGGCATCGCCCCCCCAGCTCCCACTCTGCTCTCCTTCCTTCCTGCTCATTGACGCCCCCTCTCCCCCTCCTCCCCCGCCGGGCTGGATTCCGGTGTGGTCCTACCGGGGGGTGGGTCCCTGGCCCCAGACCCCTCCTCACTCCAGGCTTGGCTGGGCACTGGAGGGGTCCCTCCTGAGCCAGGTGTGCCTCGCCCCCACCAGGGGAGACCCAGAAGCTGGAGACGGTGTGGCTCTCGGGGATCTGCCAGAATGAGAAGAACGAGGTGATGAGCAGCAAGCTGGACATCGATAACATGGCCGGCGTCTTCTACATGCTGCTCGTGGCCATGGGGCTGGCCCTGCTGGTCTTCGCCTGGGAGCACCTGGTCTACCGGAAGCTGCGCCACTCGGTGCCCAACGCGTCCCGGCTGGACTTGCTGCTGGCCTTTAGCAGGGTGGGTGCCCGCTCCACCCTAGACAGGCCCCAGCTCCAGGGGCAGCGACCCAGCTAAGTCAGAGCCGGCCATGGCCCCATTTACAGGTGTAAAAACTGAGGTCTGGAGAGGTGGCATGGTCTGCCAGCATCACACAGCAGGTGAGAAGCAGAGCCCTTTTCCAGCAGGCAGGGCAGGACTTTGGAGCCGGGCTGACCGGGCTTCGAGTCCTCACTGCCATTTACAAGCTGTGTGACTTTAGGAGAAGGAGTTACCCTCTCGGTGCCTCAGAGAACTCCACTGTAAACTCTCCCAGCAGCGCACAGTAGGAGCTTAACAAATGTTAGTTACGTCCTGGGACTTAGAGACACCTGGGCTGATGCTTCCCACCTGGGCGTGGGGCGTGGGGCGTGGGGGCGTGGGGCCGTCCCGGGAGGGCGGGCGCCGTTCACGCCGTGGCGGTCTCCTGCCTCCCGCCCAGGGCATCTACAGCTGCTTTAGCGGGGTGCAGAGCCTGGCCAGCCCCGCGCGGCCGCCCAGCCCGGACCTCCCCGCCGGCTCGGCCCGGGTCAGCGTGCTCAAGATGCTGCAGGCGGCGCGCGACATGGTGACCACGGCGGGCGTGAGCAGCTCCCTGGACCGCGCCACGCGCACGCTCGAGAGCTGGGGCGGCGGCCGCCGCGCGCCCCCGCCGCCCGCCTGCCCCAGTCCGCGGCCGCCCACCCCCGGCCCGGCCCCCGAGCCGAGCCCCACGGGCTGCGGGCCGCCGGGCGGGGGCCGCACCGCGCTGGGGCGCAGGGCCCCGCAGCCCCCGGGCCGCGCCCCGATGCCCGGCTCCTCCCTACCCGACGTCTCCCGGCTGTCTGGCCGGCCGGCCTGGGAGGCGCGCTGGCCGTTGCTGGCCGGGCGCGGCGGGCGGCGCCTCTCGGCCTCCGAGCGGCGCGCGCTCCCGGAGCGCCCGCGGTCGCCCGAGCGCTGTCACTACAGCTCCTTCCCTCGAGCCGACCGGTCAGGGTGCCCCTTCCGTCCGCTCTTCCCGGAGCCCCCCGAGCCCGAGGACCTGCCGCTGCTCGGGCCGGAGCAGCTGGCCCGGCGGGAGGCTCTCCTGCGCGCGGCCTGGGCCCGAGGTTCGCGCCCGCGCCACGCTTCCCTGCCCAGCTCGGTGACCGAGGCCTTCGCCCGGCGCAGCTCGGAGCCCTCCCGGTGTGCCCGCCCGGCCTGCGGGCGCTGGATGCAGGCGCAGTCGATGCGGCTGCCGTCCTACCGGGAGGCCTGCCGGGAGGGGGTGTGGGCAGGGGCCCCCCCCTGGCCGCACGGACAGCACACCTGCCTCCACGCCCATGCCCACCTGCCGCTTTGCTGGGGGGCTGTCTGCCCTCACCTCCCACCCTGTGCCAGCCACGGCCCCTGGCTTCCTGGGGCTTGGGGGCCTCCGGGGCACAGGGGCCGGACCCTGGGACTGAGCACAGAATACAGGGACACTGGGGGGCTGGAAGAGGCCAGCAGGGCGGCCTGTGGGATGCACGGCTTCCCCCGACCTTGCACCTGGAGGCGGATCTCCAGCTTGGAATCCGAAGTGTGAGGTGTCAGCTATTCTGGTTCCTGCTCAGCTGGATTCTCCGCCTGGCACTGCCAGCGTTAGGGGGTAGGTGGGCTCGGGCTTTTCTGGCTTCTGCCACGAAATCCTGGCCCTGGGAACCCAGTGACAGATGATGTCTTCCACGGTCAGCTCAGCGACCTCAGCAGCCTCAGGTCCTGGTGTGGGGTGCGCTTTTGCCATCTTCTCATGCCAATCCCTTCCCGCCTGGGCTGGAGTCACGGGGAGCAGCAGCGGGGTCTCCCTGCCCTGCTGTGAGCCAGTCCCTGGTCATGGCTTCTGGGGGCTCGCTGTGGGAGCATGGAGGCTGGAGCTCGGTGTTGGGGCAGGGCGGCCCTGCTCCTGGCTCCGGCTGGCTGGAGTTGCTTCTCCTCAGAGTGCTGGGACATTAAACAAACCTTTTACAACCCACTGGTCCCGGCTGCCTCATTCTGCATCCCTGGAGGGGGCACACCAGAGCTGGTAGCATCCTGGGAGTATCCCAGATGGGGTGTCTGCCTAGAGCAGGTGGGCAGCTCCCTTTGTGGAGTATCCGGGAGGTAAGGCTGAGAGAGGGCTCCAGGCAGCAGAAGCCACTTGGTATTCAGTGCCAGCTCCCGCCCGCCCTGGTGCCAAACGAAACAAATGGCGCTCAGCACGGGGGCTCTGGTGGTGATGGATGGAGCTCATCCTTCAATCTCCTTGAAAAGAAGGGCCCACGCCAGGGGCTCTGGGGGTTCTGCCCTGCCAGGGGTCCCCGGGTCCCCGTGGGAGCCTGACAATGTTATGGTGGAAACGGCGGAGGGAGGTCTGTTGTGGGGAACCTGCTGGGCTCTCCTGGGCCCTGGCCAGCTGTGTTCGCCCCGTGGTGGCTGTGCAGGGCTCGGACTGCCGGCTGGCTCTGGAAGCCTGGCATGGGTGGCTTCCGGGGTCAGGCACGGCTCAGCCTTGGGAGGGAAAGACCTCCAGGTCAGAGACTCTGTACCCACATCTCAGTTCTCTGTCCTCCCTCTGGGGCTCTCAGTCCCACCTCCTTCCTCTGTCACATGTCACTGGCTGTGAACCATCTAAAAAGATGGCTCCTGCTTACCATTTTCAATGCTTTCACTTCTGGGATTACATTTAGCCCCACAATGACTAAAGCAAGCCAGCACTCCTTCCATCCGTTCCGCAAACACGGTGAGCGTGATTGGTGCCGTTAGAGCCTTTTCTAACTGTGAGCCTGTGAAGTCCAAGGCCTTGCTGTCCCCGGCAATTTGGGTGAAGCAGGGCAGAAACTTAACTCCATGTAGTAGGGAGGGGGCTGGGGAGGGCAGTGCTGGATGCCAGTACCACGTGCAGCCACGGCCCAGTGCCCTTACCCACACGGCTCCTTGCTGGCTCCCAGGAGGCTGGGTCCCCTCTCCAGTCTCCAAATATTCCACTGCTGGCGCTGGAGCCATGAAAACGGCAAGTTTTTTTTGTTTGGTTTTAGGGCTGAGAGCCGCTGAAATGGTAGAGTGGCGGAAATTGCCAGAACCCCTCCGTTCCTGGCTGGAGGGCCTGACAACCGCAAGAATGTGAGCCCCCCCCCACCCCAGCCCGTTATAGTCCATTTCACATTCTCTGCCCCATGGATTTTCACGGATCCAGGTCCAGGATCGGGGGGTTCAAAAACAGGTTGCGAGTGTGAGTCTAGGGGGGTGCTAGAGGCCAGTGCCGCGGAAGGGAGCTTGACCTTGGTTGCAGCCACTGGAGGTGAGAGGGTTAACCGCTGGCCACCAGCCCCTGGACCTGGGCTCCCTGGGTCAGGGTCTGAGCGCAGCGCTGGGTGGAAGGCTGCAGCAGGTGACGCCTGGAGGAGTTGCGAGGTCCAGGCTGCTCTCTGCTCGCTCTCCAAGATCGTTAATAACCAAGAACCGGAAAGATGATTAAGGGCCACGTGTGGAGCTGAGCCTGCGGCTGACCGGCTCTAAGGAGGGGCCAGTCCTGCTCCCGGGGCCGGGCTCCTGGCCGCCTCGCTCCTTCTCTAGGAATGCATTCTGAGGAGAGGCGAGTCCCTTGGGGAGTGGGGGCAGGAAGGATGCCGGCTGCCCCTCTGCGGGAGGACCGAGGAAGGGTCCCGCGTTATCAAGGGGAGGACAGAAAGCCTGGCAGGGGAGGAGGGAGCCGGCTGCGTGGGAGAGTGAAGCCACAGATGTTCAGTCATTGCACACAAGGGTGTGACGGTGTAGCACAGCCAGCTGAACCCAGACACCAGACACCCAAACGCTGGGGGTGTTTTTTATTTTGGTGGGACACAGGGAGAGGCCTTTGGTCGCATCTCAGCAGCAGAAACTCCTACTCTCTTTCCCCGTTCCCTCCTGCTGCCGCCATCGCCGTGTTTCTTCCTCTGTCTTTACTGAGCGGCTCGTGGCGTGGCCCGGCCCAGCCCACCTCTTTCCTGGGGCCCGTGTGTGGGGAGGGGGCACGAGGCCCTCACTTACGACACCTGAGCGTCAGCCTTGGCTCCAAAACTCCCCAGCCTGGCCTGAGGCTGGCTCTGTGACGGGTTGGGGAGGTTGGGGAACCAGAGGCCACCCCCTCCCCCAAGCCCTAAAGAATTCAAGTCCATTTCCCGCTTCTGAATTGGGGCAGGCAGTTGCTAACAAGAAGCCACTTGACTCATCAGGAGGCTATGAAACCGGTTAGGTGCCTGAGGCCCCGAACCAGGGGTCTTCAACGAGTCTAGAGGTATGTGGTACACGTGCAGTATGGCTGGCAAGGGACAAGGGAGCTGGGCATCAGTACCTAAGAGCTTTATTGAACACCTCTGTGTCAGGTACTCAGGACTTTGGCCCACACGGGTCAGTGATGCAGGTACTATCCTCCCCATGTTACAAAGGACAGGAGGAGAGAGCACGGGGTTTGCTGCCTGCAAGTGGCAGGTCCGACCTCTCGGTCTACGCTCTTACCCTGCAAGCTATGCCACCAAGGTCCACGTGCAAAGCGCCCAGCGCTGTGCCCGCACACACCAGGCACTGGTAGATGTCACTTCCCCCTTTCTCCAATCGACACTATGAGCCCCAGGCCCCGGGGAGAAGGGATCGTGAAGCTCCCTCCTGCAGCTCTGGATCCTGGTTGCGGAAGAGCCAGGTGTCAGCCCTGATCGGGGATCCGGTCCCTAGACAGGCCTGGCCTCAGCCTTCGCTGGCTCAGTGTCTCACACACACACACACACACACACACACACACACACACACACACACACACACACACACGGCTCTTCACACACACGCACACACACACACACACACACACACACACACACACACAGCTCTTCACACACACACACACACACACACACACACACACACACACACACACACACACACACGGCTCTTCCCCTGGGCTGGTTCCCCATGAGGTAGGGGCAGCCCCTGCCCTCCCCCCACTCTGACTTTCGCCTCTGCCCATTGCTGAGGCCGCTCCTGGCCCCCATCTGGCGGGAACAGGTGTGTGTCTGAGGGCCTGGCGACGTGCCCGCTGCCTGCCTCCCACCACTCGGCAGTGCCTCCCGGTCTGTCACCCGCCATCTGTCCCATCCATAAGCCCGCAGTCATCTCTCTGGCCTCAGGTGAGGGAACAGCCAGGAGCCGCTGGCGTGATGGCACGAGGCTCCAGTGCTTGGGCAGGGAACGAGACAGAGAAGGCTGCCTCCCACCTTGACCTGGCCTGCCCTCGGGGCCAGTCTGGGGCAGTGCGGGTGAATGGCGTCGGGTGGAGCCTGCTGAGTTTATGTTCTCCTCCACAGCGACACTTGTACCCGGGCCAGGTTGGGCTGGCATCCCCTTCTGGCTTCCCCACCACAGAGCACAGGGCCCATCGGTGGAATGGAAACCATGACCCAACTGGCCCACCTCCGCAAGCTGATGTTAAAAACTCCCGGGTGAATGTGCTGCATGGGCAAGGTGAACAAGCATCACCTGGGAACGTCTAGCTGTCGGGGTCCTCGCGCCCCCTCCCCCAGGACATCAGCAGTAGAGAGGAAGCTGACCCCATCTGACCTCTAGCACGACAGACAGCAGGCAAACACCAAGGAGCAAAGGAAGCCAGTGACGTGGTCACCTCCGGCCAATTCCTTCCAGGACTGTGGTTGCCCAGCTCGGAGGTGGAGGGGAATGCAGCCACCCGGCTCCTCTGCTGTGTGCCCCCAGACTGCCACCTAAGTCGAACTGGCTTTGTCATGCTAGTAAATTTGTGTCCAAAATTTGGATTGGAGCCTGAGGCGCCGGGATGATTTAACTTGCTTTGTCCTTCAGCAAGAGGGAATGCAATTGGAGAAGGGGATGTACAGATGTTTTAATTGAGTTTTCAGCAAACAGCCCGGCAGCTCCAGGCGGGGTCCGTGCCACGGAGGGCGGGGCCTCGTGGAGGCGCCCCCCCGGCCCCGCCCCCCCCCGCAAGGCCTCCTGGGAAGCAGCCACGATGGCAAATGGGGAAGAGGCGTCCTTTTTTCACGAGGACGGAAAATAACAAAATAACAAAACGCCGGGTGAGCTGTGAGAACTGAAGAGCGACAGCAGCTCGCGGCCGATTATGACACGGGACTCACAGGCCTGGGCTGCCAGGGGGCCCCAGGGCAGGGCTGGGGCCGCCCGCGGGCTCCCCACGTTCTTGCAAATCCCACGTCCCCCTGCCTTGAGACCACCGTGGGCCCCGGGAGACCTGGCGTCCTCGCTCTGTCCAAAGTTCGATGACGGTGAGATGCAGGGGGGAGGCTGCAAGGGGTTCCCTGGAGAGCTGAGCAAGGCACTGAAATCAACGGAGGGAGGGGGAAGGGCCGAGACCCCACCCCAGAGGCTGCTCGTGGTCCAGCTGCTCTGGGCTCCAGGACACGTGGGATTAGGCCCAGGGCCGGGGCCACACGAGGGAGGGTCAGGAGGAGCCCCCAGGCCCTGAAGCAGGAGAAGGCACACTGGAAATGCAGAGTTCTTTAGGGTCACCCGTGTCTCCGAGGAAGGCTGGCCCAGCAGGTGCATGCATGACTGTTGGGGGCGGGGAGTACGCGGAGCTGGTGAGGTGCCCGGGAACCTGGCCCTCCTTCCGTGGGAATGGTGGCCGGCGCCCCGTCTCACCCCACAGCGCCCAAGGGACATGGAGAGTGTGAACGCTGATCACCCACAGCTCGGAGCCACCGTTAGTGTTGGCGCGGGGGCAGGGCCGGGGCACTCGCACAGCTGCGCTTTATTTAGACTGAAATGTAGACGCTTAGGGTTTTGCTGGAGCCTGTGTATGGGTTCTAATGGTTTTTTTCCGTAAGGTAAGAGCTTCTGCGCCATGTGCTTGGCGGGGCAGGCCCGACCTCTCTCACAGGGTGGGAACCACGGGCTCCATGCCCGGGGCGCTCCCAGGCCACTGCGGTGACAGCTGGGGGTAGCTCCCCTCTGGTGGCCCTGGTACGCTGCGCCCCCCCCCCACCCCCGCCGCAGGAAGCCCGAGGCTCCCTTTCAGGGGTCGAGAGCTCTGGGCTTTAAACCCCGTGCGGAAAGGCTGCTCCCACCCGCCGCTCCGGAGTCAGGGCCCTCCCAGCTCTGGGCCGGGGACCCTGGTGCCAATTAGCACTTACGGTCCTTGTCGTCAGCTGGCCAGGCACTCCCCTAGGAGAGGCACTCGGCACCTCCAGGCCCGGCGGGAAGGTGAGCCCTGCCAGGCCCAGTGGAGAGGAGGAGTAGGGCCTGGGGTTGCCCTAATGGAGATCTTCCAGACAAGGATGCGGGAGGGACTGGGAGAGCGGGGTCAGGGGTGGGGGGACACGTGTCTGGTATAAATAGTGGCAGTGCCAGCGCTGCGTCTCCACCCTTCCGGGGGAAGAGCCCGCCCTGGTGGTGGGGTGTGTGAAAGCAGAGGGCTCCATCCCAGTACCCAGTCCTAGAATCCGGGAGCAGCCGTGTGCCCCGGCTGCGGGACTCGGCTGCCTGGGGGCAGCCCCAGGCAGGAGGGCCTGGAGGAGGGTGGGCCGGGCGAGGGAGGCGAGGTGCGGACTGTGCGGAATCCTGGGTGGGGAGGAGCCCCCCAGCTGGAGGCGCGCAGGGTGCCCTCCAAGAGCCCGGGCGTTGCCTGCCCCACGGAGACCTGGGAGGCACCCAGCTCTTGGCTCTGCCGGCGGGGGGGGGCCCCACCCCGCTCGTCACCAGACTTGTCCTGCCATCAGAGCTTAGTCTCGCTGAGGATGATGTTGGCGGTGACAAAGGAGAAGCAGGAGAAAGCCCAGAGTAGCACAAAGCCCACCCAGAAGGTGTGGCCGAAAGGGGACCCGTGCTTGTTGACAGCCCCGCCGCCGAAGGCCAGCCGGGTGTCCTTGCGGCAGAGGTACACCAGGAAGGCGGGGATGGCGTACTGGATGCCCGTGCCCGCGTAGGCCCCTGTGATGCCCACCAGGGACTCCAGGTCGTGGGTGCAGAAGGCCACCAGCACAGGGGGCAGCAGGGTGATGGTGGGGAACACCACGCGGTCCACCACCCAGGGGTACGTGCCCCCCTCTCGGTGGAAGAGCGTCTTCCAGTTGTTACGCAGGGTCACGGCGATGATGGGGAAGTTGGTGCTGATGGTGAAGACGGGGAAGAGGCCCAGGAAGAAGCGCACGGCGGCCAGGCCCACGACGTCGCAGCGTGCGAAGTTGAGGGTGTACATGTCCAGGAGGCTGTCACCGCGGAAGCAGAAGATGGCGGTGAAGGAGAGGAGGCCGTAGAAGGCCAGGATCAGCACGTAGTCCAGGAAGACCAGGCGCGTGAGATGGCGCTTGGAGGAGACGGGGGTGACGAGGGACGGCAGGGAGTGCTGGCACATGAAAGAGTAGACGCCCACGCCCAACAGGTTCCGGAGCCCGGAGACGCTGGCCAGCGGCGGGTGCCCCTCCCCGCGCCCACGGCCGATGCGGACAAGGGCCAGCACGATCATGATGGCGAAAGCTGGAAAACAGGAGGGGAGTCAGCCAGGGAAGGAGGGGCAGCCCTACCTGGGCACAGTCCCTGGTCTGGGGGCGCCTGCCGAGGGACCCGAGCCCCATGAGAAAGAGCCATTAAATTCCCGCGGCCGTGAGGGTCACGCTCTGGGGCAGGTCGGCAGTGGCCGCCGCTGCCGGGGACGTGCCGTGCACGCCCCGCGCCAGCAGGTGAGGGAACGTGTCTGGGGGTGAGGGCCGGGCGGGACGGGGGCCGCGCGCGGGGGTCAGCGGCGGAGCCACGCGCTGTCTTCTCAGAGGAGTGCAGGCTCCTGGCCAGGCACTTCGCGGCTCCCTTACCGGCCCCAGGGGTCTGGGGGTTGGGGGGCTTCCTGCCAGCTTCCTGACTCTCCTTTGGTTTAAAGAATGTGGGTCTGAGGAGCAGGGGTGGAGGGGTAAGGGGCACAGAGCACTTGGGAGGAGGTGTCCTCCTGGGCCAGGCCATCTGCTAGGGACAGCTAAGGGGCGACGGTGAAGAATGCGGGCAGCCCTGAGCGGAGGCGGGCACTCAGGGGCCAGCACCGGGAGGGAAGGTACCTGGGGTCACTCGAGGGAAGAAGTGGCACCAAAGCTCAAGGCTGGTGGGAGCTGAGTCCAGGGCTGGAGGCCAAGGGCCTGTGGCTCTGTTCTCCTGGGCCTGGTGGCACAGGCAGGAGGCCCCTAAGTACAGGGCGTAACTCGGACCTGGGTTTGCTGCAGAAGCGGCAGCGGACCCACGATCTGTCTGTTCAGAGCCAACAGAGCTCCAGGCTGGCTGCACCTCTTACAGCGGCCCTCCTGTGGGTCTCATACCCAGAGCCGGGCTTCCCAGCCGGTGCTCCCAGCGGACAGACATACTTCCAGATCCGGCAGCCTCTCCCTGAGTCTCTGGCTTCTTGTGTGTTATCCAGATCTCCCAGAACTGCCACCCTTAGCCACTCGGCACACCCAGGGACCACCGGTGTCCCTGTCTCCAGTGTTGGAGTCGGTAAGCCGCTGCTGTCTCTGTTCAGACCAGACCTGACAGCCCCTCCAGCCCGGGCCCCCACCGCTCAGGTAAAGGCCACGATGACACCTGACATTTCTCGGGGAGTGACGCAGGCGAGCGTGAAGGACGGTGGCTGAAGGGACTGCCTGCCAGCCGCGCAGCTCCTGCCTGCCGGCCCATCGGAAGCTCAGCGCTCCTCCCAAGTGGGAGGCTGGGGGTCTCCCCGCCGTCCCCTCGGGCCGTGTCATACCCTCCCCGCTCCCTGGAAGGAAGAGGCCTTTCTTCCAGGGTTCACGGGAAGCCAGACCAATGTTTTCCCACAACGACGCTCGCAAGTGGGCTCAACGGAAATGTCGTCTGTTACTTTTCATCAGAGCTGCTGACTGCTGGGGACAGGATCGGGGGAGGGGAGCCGGGGACCAGGCCTGTGAAAATTGCCAATAGAGACGATGATTTGTTTCTGATGCTCTCATCTGACTCCGGCGCTGCCGCTCCTGATTCTGAGGGCCCCACGGCTGAGGCGCGTCGCAGATCCCGCCAGCTCTGGCCAGTCGAGGGGCAAGCGGCGACCCAGTCCCTCCCTTGAGGTCTCAGTCCAGGAGCTGCCTCTGGCTGAACCCTCTCCGGGCTGGGACAGGACACCCCGTGAGGGCCTCCCTGTTTCCTCGGGGACACCCAGGACCCCGGCAGTCTGGCTCGTCACGTTTCTCGGGGGGGGGGGTGGTGCAGGAGGGGTGTGCGGGCCAGAGATCTGTGTGGCAGAACCGCACCCAGGAAGTGCACTGGGGCAGGATGCGAGGGGAGCGCCCAGGGGAGGGGGTGGACGGGGTGGAGGCGGAGTCTCCCGTGTGCCGGGGAGTCGGGCCCGGGCCGGAAAGGGTTACGAAGCAGAGCTGAGCGCGCGGGCCGCCTGCTGATGAGCTGTTCACGAGGCTGCAGCTGACACTTCTGCCAGCGAGGGGGGCCACCAGGGTCGGGGCAAAGGGGGCAGCTGCTGTAAGACAAAAGCTCAGTCCTGTCGTGCCACTAGCGGAGTGCCCCCCGGTGACCCGGCGCTACTGCTGGCCCAGGCCGAGGCCAGCAGGGACTGGCGAAGAGGCAAGTGGGGAGATCCTGTCTGTTGCTCGGCCGCGGGGCCCTGGGTCTGGTGGGCATGGAGGAGGCAGGGAGAAGTGGGCCGTTCGCACGTGAGCTCGTCACTGCGCCCTGCAGCTGGGATGCTGGCTGGTGCTTCCCTGCTCATCTTCCTCCTCAGCCCTACGTCTCCCAGGGGCTGTAAGAAGCGCAGGCAGAGACTGGCTCGCTGGCTTCAAGGCGAGCTGTCTGGACAGCCCTGCCCGGCGGCTCTGACCTTGAGGGGTCCTGGCACCAGGGCCGCCCGGCCCTGCCCTCTGGACCACACTCCTCTGCTTGCTCCCGGCCCTTCCCTCCCCTCCCTGCCGGGGAAGCAGAGTTCAACAGCCATCTCCTAGATGGGTCGTCCTGTCCCTGGGAGATGGCTGCTCCAAAAACTCAGGCGGTCTGATAATAAATCAAGGTGAAACGAGGATGACAGGTTGTGAGCGACAAACGCGGCCAGGAAATTCGGCGGAGAGCAGGGCTCTCAGTGCACGCAGGATGCCCAGGGCTCGGCCGCGGCCACTGGCAGCTCGCGCCAGCTGGTCGCGGCCGTGTGGGAGGCGGGGGTGGCCGCTTGGGAGAGGGGGCCCCCCGACGTCTGGGTGGGCAGACCTCACAGCTCCCCGAGGGCAGGGCGCGCCGGGCTTCTCTCCGAGCCTCACAGGCCGAGCTCAGGGAGTCCACGTCCACCCGCGTCCACCCGCGTCCCGCGCAGGAGTCACGCTCCGAGGCGTGAAGAGGTGCAGCGAGTTGCCGGGGAGGATGCTGTGGGGGGAGGAGGTGAGGGCCTGACACACGTCACACGAGGAGCGGCTGCCAGGTGACGAGGGGGATCAGGAGGCTTCTGTTTTAATACCTGCGGTAAGAGCCCGCGTAGAAACAACTGCGCCGTTGCGTGTGGCTCGGGGCTCACCAGGACCATTCGTTCATTCGTTCGTTCGTTCGTTCATTCAGCAAGGATGTACTGAGAGCCCACTGTGCCGATACTATTCTGGGCACCTGGGGATGGTGCTCTGAGCCAGCAGTTATGGTCCTGGTCCTCTGGAGCCTACGGTCCAGGGGGCCCACCAGGTGGAACTTACAGGACACAAATTACTGCAAGAGAAAGAACTGGCTAACAGCCGCATGAGCTGCGGAGGGGCAGTGGGGTAGATGCGGAGATCCCTGTCTCAGGACGTCCAGGCCCAGGGAAGAGGACCATCTGGGGGGTCACAGGGGAACCGGGCGCCAGAGCCGATCTGGAAGAACCTGTCGGCTGTCCCCCTCGCGGTGCAGGAGGGAAGGAGCAGCCTGATGAGGGCGGCGACGGGGTCAGGGCCCCAGATTTCACTGCTTCCGCCGCGGTGTCCCGCCCTCAGCGTATTGATCCACGTGGAGCCGCTCTCCGCTCTCCCCACGTGCGCTGCCTTGGGAGGGAGGGAAGGAGAGAGACAGGAGCGGGAGGCCAGTCCTAGGCTCGGTACAAATCCTGAGCCCTGAGAGCACAGCTTAGGGGAGACACCTTTCCGCCTCCTTTTCTGAGGAGGTCAGGTTAAAAGTAAGATTTACACCAGGAATGGCCCTCCAGCACAGGCACGTCCGCGGTGACAGTATCAGGATGGTGGCAGGTCAGTGGGGTCACGTCAGTGCCAGCTTTCTGTCCTGGGGACGTCAGCAGCCTCAGCAGTATGGAGGTCAAGGTAATACTTTACGTCAGGATGCATTCTCGCGACACTTAACGAGTCACGCATGAGCTCCCTTGAGCGGTCAGAGGAGAAGCACCGCTGGCCACGGAGGGCCCCTGTTCCTCCTCCTGTCTTTTGAGCAAGAGTGCGATGAGGAGCCCCGGCTGGGAGCTGACTTGCCTCGCGGCGGTCTGTCTGTCTGAACCTCAGAGCCTCGCTCCTCTGCAGAGCTGGGCCGACGGGCCGGTGACACCCTCTGAACTCCTGCCAGAGGGCAGCGGTGGTCCGGACGTATAAAGGGATGAGAGTGAAAAAGCAAACGACCCCGAATCTGGACTGCTCAGCATCTCCTGGTTCCTCCCTTCGCTCTCCCGGACCCCCCTCCACCCTGGGGCCCCGGCTGCATAAAGAGGTGCACTGGCCCAGACCTCACAGGCGTGGGAGTTGACTCGTTCTTGGGGCCAAGTGGAGACGGGCAGGGGTCTGAGGTCTGGGTCCGGGGCTCTGGGAGTCCAACCAGTGGCCCCAGTATGCCTGTCTTGGGGCTGTGGGTTAAGGCAGAGATCAGAGCGGTCAGAAGCCAGTTCCAGCCTTCGTGCACTGGAACCCACCCTCGGGTGGGTTGCGCTGGCGCTGGAGAGGGGAGAGTTCCTTCCGGGCCTCTGCCTTGGCCTCTGGGCCGTGGTGGGGCTCTCCCAGGCACTGGGCGTGGCGGTGAGGCTGGGCAGAGCTCCGCCTTCCTTCCAGAATTCTGGGGTCTGTGTGGGGCTGGCGTGAGCCGGGCCACCTGCCGGAGCATCACCGGAGTTGGGGAGCTCGGGCCAAGACCCTCCCTGCCTGGAGGAGAGCAGGGCAGAGCCCTCCCAGGAGCCCCCTGCCCCCATTAGGCTGTCACTCTGCAAGTGTGACCACGGGACATGGGCTCCCTCATGATGGTTTTACCAGTCTGCCCCTTCTCCAAGACTGGCTTTGGAATGATGCACGGGCCCCCTCCGGGCACGCTGAATGCCTCTGAGGGCCCTCCTGGCAGGTGGCAGTACAACCCTCGAGCTCTGAGAGAGAAGCACGTGCAGCTGTGCTGGTCCGCCACAGCAGCCACGAGCCGCGTGAGGCTCTCTGAGGGCCTGAATGTGGCCGGCCCAAAATGAGCCACGCTGAAGTCTGAAACACACGTTGGATTGCAAAGACTCAGTGTGAAAAAGGAATGTCAACTAGCTCATTCATCATTTTCTCCTGTTGGTTCCACGGTGAAAAGGTATTTTTGATATCTTGGGTCGGATAGGCATATTCTTGAACCCAATTAGACGTTCAGACGGGACTACCATCTGAAATGGAAAATTCCCCAGTTGGCTCGCGTTATGTCTTGATGGGGCAACGGGGGTTTCCCGTGGCCGTGTGCTCCGTGGCGGTGTGTGAGTGAAACACCTGACCTGCTGGGAATCAGAAAGATCTCTGCCCCCTGCCCCCGACCTCAGCCCAGGTCTGCTCGCCGTGACCCTCGGTCACCTGCCCTGATTTGCACGAGACACTTAAAACCTAGGCCTGAGGTGCGATACTGGGCCAGTCTTGAAAAAGCTAAAGGAAAAATAATAGGCTATCAGTTCCCCGGGCTGTGCCCACCAGGGCGACCTGCCCTGCAGAGGGAAGGCACTGCTGGGTGGGGCTGGGGAAGTGGCCTGTGGTCCTGGGTCATCGAGTCAGAGGGACACTCTGGTGGACGTTCGAGCTGGAACAGAGCTTCTCTGGAACACAGGAGGGCTCTCTGCCCAGTGGCCCGTGCCCGGCCCTGACCCCTGCTGTGTCCTCTGCGGGCCCTGGAAGGAACACAGCTGTCACGGAGGAGGGGGACACACGTCCCCTAAGGCCAGATCCCTCATCCTTCATCCCTGAGGGCCCCGGAGCACACATATATGTGAGGCTGTGATTAAGAGCCAAGGGCGCGGCTGACGGACTCCTCCCAGTGGTGCCCCGGGGCCCGCGTCAGCAGCCCCGGGCCCCCCCCCCCCCCGACAAGCCAGCGCTGCAGCGTGCCTCGCCCGGGTGGGCCTGCCTCCTGAGGAGCCGCCTGACCCCCGGAGCCCTGGGCCGGCCCTGATGCTGCCCCCAGACACCCCGTAACAGATGTTCAATCCAGTTCTTGTAGTTTGGGGATACTGTTTGTTTAGAGCTTTTCGTTGCCCAATATGACATTCTTCAATATTGTAAAAGCAAAGTTCAATTTTTACTGAAGATGAAGTCTCAGCCCTGCTCTCCAGCTGGTACCACACTCTGGAGCTTAAAATACACAGTCTGCTGACAGAGAACTAAGACCCATTCCCCCCCCCCCCCCCCCCCCCCCCCGGCCCCCCCCCCCCCCCCCCGACAAGCCAGCGCTGCAGCGTGCCTCGCCCGGGTGGGCCTGCCTCCTGAGGAGCCGCCTGACCCCCGGAGCCCTGGGCCGGCCCTGATGCTGCCCCCAGACACCCTGCGGCTCCCGGAGCCCTGTGAGTGGCTCTGCTCTGACACGTGCGAGGTGGAGGCCATCTGTCGAGGCGGCTGTCGGGAGGACGGCGCTCTCTTCTCCAACATGCCAGGGCTGATGGTAATGAATGGCCGTGGGCGCCCACCCCAGCTCGGGCACTGGCGCTCCAGGCTGGGAGCTGGACCCGGGGGAGGATCCGGCACCAGCTTCCCTCTTCACCACCGCACTGGCCTCAGAGGTGCTGGGGCATCAGAGCCGGGCCAGGGCCTCCCGAGATTCAGGAGAGCCGGGAGGAAGTGACAGGGTAACGTCAGCCTGAGCTGAGAGCCACTGAAGACCAAGCGGTTGCTCAGCCCTGAAAGTGGGAGCAGGCGGCTGTGTAACGGTTCCTTAAAGAACAGGACCGACTGTGAACAGAGAGCCACCGGGCAGGCTCGCGAGACCCACAGGCCAGGGGCGTGAGCGGCAGCTCGCCTCGCGGAGCTCCGACCCCTTAGACGGGGCAGGCGAGAGGGAGAGAGGTGGCCGCTGCCCTTCTTCTAAACAAGCTGAAGTTCTCAAGTTACTCTGGGTTCAACTCCTGGATCACACCGAACCGTGCGATCCCGGGGCAGCCACTCAACTTCTCGGTGCCTCTGATCCGTCACATTTAGAAAGGCGGCTGCTCATGGGTGCTGGGAGCGTGGAATACGACGGTACGGTAAAGAACAGGGGCAGGGCCCGGCCCACGGCAGTTGCTCAAAAACGTGTCAGTCCCTTTTACTGTCGCAAAAACCCGACCTCCCTCCCGGAAAGCCCAGGCAAGCAGGAAAACTTGTCAATACCGAGTTCTCCCCTAATTCTCCTTTTGCTCCAAGGAGGGCACTGGGGTCACCTCGTGACCCCAGCCAGGTCGGGCCGCAGTCATGACCCCTCCCTGCTGAGCGTCTCTGGCCCCGGGGTCAGCTAATCTCTGGGGCTCTGGGGGTCAGGAGGACCCCGGGCAGGCTGCTCATGTCTGCTCTGTGAATCAGAGACACGTCCTCCCCCTCCGCTGAAGGCCACACAAGGCTCAGCTGTCCCCTCCGCCTGTCGTCGGGGGGCGTCGGCACGCGCTCTCTGTAGGGGGCTGGGCGAGACTGGCAAGGAATTCTGTTCGGGTTCTTTGGTGCTCGCGTTCGTCCGCCTTCCCCTGTCATCACCCTCCCACCTGGGCATAGGCTGTGGTCGGGGTGGGGCCTCCGTTCATGCTCCGAGGAGACAGGACACACTCCATCTCTGGCTGGGAGGGGTTCCCTCTGGGGAGAAGGGGAAGCTCCCCGTGCAGATGCGCTCGGCTCCAGAAGCATCTTGGCCCCGGGTCGCATTTCGTCTCAGGTCCATGAGACATTCTGTGATTGCTGCGCTTGCAGAAAACGTCACCTGGGTTTCCAGGTGAAGGGAGGGAATTTAAAGCCAATCAGACTACCTTCCCCTGCAGGCTCGGCCCCCGGGGTTTCTGGAGGATTCTAGCTCTGTACTTATCGTCGTCACCATCATCATCATGGAGGCAGAAGAGAAGGATGTTTACAACATCAACTTACGGGACTGAGATTCTACTCCAGAAGGACTCAGGGCAAAGCATCCCCGCCTCCCAGTGTGTCAGGAGGCGCAGGTCGTTGATAAAGGGCAGGTATTTGAGTCTCTGAAGCAGTCAAGTCTTAAGTACGAAATCAAGAGTTCTGGCCTTTTCATCCTTCAACTTTCCACACTCTCAAGGCATGGCAAGTGGCGCCTGGGACGGCAGACTCTCAGTCCTTCATTCTTAAGCTGTCAGAGCCAGCTCCATTGGTAATCGCTGGGAAAGCGCCGCCGAGGGGCCTCTGGCTGCTGGTGGGCTAATCTCCTTCCCAGAGACTGGAAACATAAAACTTCCACACCGTCACCGTTCCTGAAGGCCGCTCAGTCCTTTCTTAACCCTTTCTTCTTGCCACTGTCCCCCCCCTTCTGATTTGTATGTCGAAGCCCTAATCCTCAGTGTGACTGTATTTGGGGACAGGGCCTCTAAAGAGGTATTACAGGTTAGATGAAGTCATAAGGGCGGACCCTAATCTGATGGGATACGCGCGCTTTTGAGAAAGAGACACCAGGGTACGTGCTCTCTGCACACACAGAGGAAAAGCCATGTGAGGACACGGTGAGAAGGTGGCTGTCTACAAGCCAGGGAGGGCGGCCTCACCAGAAACCAACCCTGACAGCGCCTTGATCTTGGGCTTCTAGCCCCCAGCACTGAAGAAATAAATTTCTGCTGTTTAAGCCGCCCAGCCCATGGTATTGTTACGGTAGCCTGAGCTAAGACAGCTGTTAAGCAGTGGCTGGATGCAGAGAGAAAACAGGAAGGCGAGGAAGAGGAGAGGCGGTGCTGTGACAAGGGCGCTGGGGTGCCCTGGTCTGAATGTAAACCCTGGAGCTCCAGGGCTGCCCTGGGCCACGCTAGCTCTGTAGACGGACATGGCTGCCTGACCTGGCTGCCCGCCTGGGGTTTACCCTGGCTTGTGCACAGCCTGACTCTGAGCAGAGGTGAGCCTGTAAGCATCAGTGTCCGTCAGACACCTCGCCCCGCCTGGGCCTCACCCTCCCTTCCCTTGCCAGAGTCCAGGCAGCTGGCCTGCTAACCTCCTGGTCGAACAGGAGTCCCTGCCTGATGGTCGGGCCAGCACACGTGTCAGCCACACGCAGAGTAGAGCTGCTGACGACAGAGGCTGCTCAGAGGGGAGGTGGGGCCGGGAGAGCCACGGCCTCTGCTTGGGGCCAAGTGGAGCTCTCAGGTCAGTCCTGCCGCTAATGAACGGGGTCATTTGGTGACACGTGGCTGGCCCTTCAGCAAACTTTGATTAAGTGTCCACTCTACCCTAAAAGCCTTAAGACAGAACCCTCCAGTTCCTCTTCTTTCAACTGACCTTTGCATCGGCAGAGAGAACTTTCAGAAAACCAAGAATAAAATCAAGACTGAAATGAAATGTATATAAAAAGGTTTTCCTGGATTCCCTCCACTGGCTGTGTAACAAGGGAAAGCCGGCCCCTTAATGGCCAGGAGAGCCCTGGACAGTGGCCCAGAGAGAGGGTAGGCAGGGCAGCAGCAAAGGCTCAGGACAAAGGCTGGCCGGAAGGTCAGAGGGGGCCCCTGTGCTACCTTCATTAGGGAGCGGGGGGTCTTTGCTGGCCCCCCAGGAAGCACCAGTTGGGAGTGAGGGGACAGCAGTGAGTGACCCTGAAGGAATTCAAACGCTGAGCTGGCATGCTGAGCCAGCAGGACGTGGGGAGCAGGTGGCTCAGACGCAGAAGACCCCAGGCCGCCGGTGGTGACAGATCAGAGCAGCGCCACCAGGAGACGCCCAGCTGAGATCAGTCAGAGATCTGCGGGGGAGGAGGCCACGCGGCCACAGATAATTCTGGGGACAGGTAAAACCAGAGCCCTTATGTTCCCAGGTGATGGTCTCCTCCTAGGGACCTTCTGCCACTTGGGCTACCACCACCGGGCCCCACCTCTCCCTGCTGGCTCGGTCTGGAAGACAGATCTGGGGCACCAGCCAGGGGAGGTGGGGCGAGCAGGGACAAGAAAATTCACGAGGCAGGCTCAAGCTTATCCACCAACAGTCGGGGAGGACGGCGCCTGACCCACTTTGAGGGGAGCACAGAGATGGGAGTGACGTGCGTGCTGCTCTGAATACACAATCAGAGGGAAGGCAGCCCTGCGGGTCCCTGACAGCCCAGACCGAACGGGGCTGCCCTGAGCCAGAGCTGCCTTTATCAGAAAGAAGCGTTTTTTGAACAACACCAAACGGGGAGCCCCGAGCCGAGCCAGCTGTTCGTGTCCCTGAGTGGGAGGCGTCTGCAGGGGCGGGGGGCCGGTAACGGGAGGGAAGTGGTCATGCTGCCGCAGCCCCTTCCAGCCTCAGAGCTCCCTGCGGGGCGGCCCAGGTAGAACAGTGCACAGTGGTCCATTTCGTGGGTTAGGGCTCCAGGCTCTGGTGCCACAGCTGCTGGGCCCGTGGACGCGAAGGACAGCGCTGTCGTCGGCGTCTCCTAGACGTCCCTGGTCCACCTACGGCCGACAGCGAGAGCCGGGAGTCAGGAGGAAGCCCGGCCTCTCTGCGAGGTGGGCCTGCGTCTCACTTCTCTTGGGCTCAGGCTTCCTTGAAGACGATGGGGGTGGAGGCTGGGGGCGGCCGGGAGGCCGCCCGCCCCGGGTTCCCCAGGTACACACGGCGCTGGGGTGGGGCGGAGGGGAGGCCATGCGGTGACACAGCTCTTTCTGGGGGTGGCCTGGGCCACGGCTCTGATCTCCGGGCCGGCCCCGAGGGAGGCTCACTCTGAGGCCGCTCCCAGGACGCAGAGGCCGCTGACGTCTGGATGCTGACCCGCCGAGCGCTCTGCCAATAATGCTTTCCACACGGCCCCGGTTCATCTTCCGGCCTTCGCCGCCGCCCGACGGGGAGCCTGGCCCGTCAGCGCGCACCGGCGCCCCGCGCACCCGGGCCGGAGCCGAGGGTTCAGCAGCCGGCGGACGGCACGGGGGGCGGGCCAGGGAGTCTGCTGAGGCCTGAACAAGTCTCACCCGCCGGGACGGCGACCGACCGCTCTCGTCCACACAAATTCAGGGGCGGCTGCGACCCGGGTCTCCCAGACTCAGCAGCCTGGTCTCCCCAGAACTTACTTGAGCAGCAAAAGACACGAGTCGATGCCGGCGCGGGTCAGACATGTTCTGGCATTTCCCCGACAAGCGGCTATTTTGCAAAGGCCATCCAACCTTTAGATCCCGTCCTGGCAGCACCAGGGGCTTCTGGCGGAGGGCGTGGGGAACACCCTGGAGGAACCAGCTTAAAGGCTTCCCCGTTTGTCTGGAGCTCCGGGGGCCCCTGCTCGGGGTGGGGTCCCTGCAAGTCTGCCCCAGCCTCATTTCAACAGATGGCAGAACAAGTTCCTAATGACGCACGAGAACGTTTCCGGCTCAGCGCGTTCATTTACGAGTTTCCGGTCCCTTTCGTGCTCACCCTTCCCTTTTGTCTTCCTGGAACCCAAGCCAGCTTATTGCCACCCTGAGCTCCCCGGATCGGCTCTCTTGGACAGTCTGGGCCCTAATCTGGGCGGCGGGGAGAGGCAGGGTGCGTGGGAAGGAGGGAGGTCGGGCGGGGGGGTTGGCACGGCCGCACAGCTGCCGATCCGAAGCAAAATGAAGAGGGAGCTCGTTGCAAACTGACAACCTGGCGCAAACCTGAGAGGGCTAAGGGGGCCTTAGTGCTCACTGCCTTTGGAGGAGTTCGAGAAGAATCACCTGGGGTCAGCTGGGGCCAGAGGAGACACACCCCTGCGACGCCCCGGGGGCAGGGCGCGCTCCCTCCCACGGCGGGGCTGCCTGGGGGCTCCCCGGATTCCACAATCTCCGCTCCCTGCCCCCCGCCCCCGCTGCCGCCCGCTGCCTGGGGTCAGGACCAGGGAAACTCCTTCCACCAGGTCTACAAAGGAAACCGCCCAGGTGGCTCCACTGCCCCAGGCTGGGAACTGAACCCCGGGTTCAACTACATGTTAGAGAGTCGACTTCACTGGCCGATTTGTCCTCCGCTTGAGACGGCTTTGTGTCAGAGACGGGTCTACTTTTCAAGCCCAGAGGCCTGAGTCCCTCACGGAGACAAACGACTGGTCTGTGCCGTCACCCACTGCAGCCGTCACCCACAGCAGCGCCTCGGGGAGAAGGTTCGCGGAGAGGCTGCTGCCGCTTGATTATCAGGGATCAGAGGGAGAAAAGAGGCGAGCGACTTGCAGAGACAGCCACGTCGCCACCAAAACACGAGCGCGGACGGCCTTCACGGGCTGGTCTCCGCCTGGTGCCCCCTCTCACGGCCACGGCCGCCTGGCTCTGTCGTACTGCAAGGGCGGCCACCGGGGGCCCAGGAAGTTGCAGGTGGGAGACCAGAGGAGTCCCCCTGCAGCCCCCTTGCTGCCCTGTGGGAGGGGGGCTCTGGCTGGGAGGAGAGGCAGGATGGGGTCACGGGGGCCAGGGTGGCCTGTGCCATGGGAAAGAGCAGCTGAGTTTCTAAAGCAACTGAGACGCAGGTGACACTCCGTGAGGCCGGTTCTGGAGGAGGAGGAAGAGGACTCCAAGCGCAGAAGCAGGAGGGGCCTGAGGACCCTGTGGCCAGCTAGCAACGGGGAGCCCGAGCTCGGTGCCACCTCTGCAGGTGGGAGCTGGGTCTGACCTGAGCCTGGGGGCACCTGGCGTCCTGTGCCCACACAATCGCTCTCTATTTACCGCCAGCCTCCTCCTCTCCCGCTTACAACCTTCTCCCTTTTAACAAATGCATGCTCACCAGACGCCCAGAGGACCTTGTTATGCTAAACAGGCCCCAGGTGCTATGGAAGCCATTAAGTGTCATTATCCAGGTGGCTCCCCCTGTGGGCTGACCGGGAATCCATCATGTCAGCTACAGCACATCGTCCCCTCCACCTCCCGCACCCTGCTCTGTCCCCCCGACGACGACGACGACGGAACCAGCGCTTAACGAGCCCCTTCCACCGCTGATGCGGCAGGTCAAGGACAGCCAACCCCGAGAGCCGGGCAGGGGCCAGACCTCCAGGACTTGGGGACCCGACTTCAGGGAGTGGAGGAGTTGGGCCAGGGAAGCGAGGAGGGAGGACGTTTTTCTCCAAATACAGCTTTTCCTTCTGGAGGTCACCAGGGCTTTCAAATGCTTCCTATAAGCGGACTTACAAGGAGACGATTGGACGGCCAGTAATTCTGATCCCAATTTTTGGGCACAACCCCTCCTGGTACCCACGGAGGCTCCCTTCCAGCTTCTTACCCTGGAGCTAGCGTGATCCTTACGTTCTAAGGAAGGAGTTTGCATTTTTTTCCCCAGGTGGTCATGTTAGTTTAACCCAGGGCTCTGGAGCTTGTGAATGAAATTTGGGAAAAGCAGCCTAGAGGGTCAGACCAACTGGGCGGGCTCAACAAGGACCCCTGCCCCATCCAGGTGTGACGGGGCCATCCTGCTCCCTCGTCTCAGCTGGACAGTGAAGGGCAGCTCATCGAGCTACAGAGGCCCCAGAGCTCACACACCGACGGCTCAGTCCTGCTCTCATTTCCTTGCAGGAAGGACCAAGAGTGGGAAGACGCTACAGGCTGGCGAGTCTGGCTCAAGACAACGCGCTGGCAGACGTCCCCTCAGGGTGGAGCAGGGGCCTTCCCCCTTCGGGAGCTCCTGGGCTGGAGGCTGCCCGCCCCGTCCTCGAGCTGCAGCGCCTGCCTCTGCAGGGGAGGCGCTGGGCTGGATGACCTGGCACCTTCCAAATGGACGTGCACCAGGACTCCTGGGACCTTGGAATCCTGGAGTGAGGGGAGCCAGGGGCCTGAAGGTGCCAGACTCGCTGGAGACCATGTGGATCAGAAACCGTCCTGAGCTCGTCATGATCTAGTGCCGAGTGCCAGCACGGCATGAGGGGCGAGGTGCACCCCGAGGCCTGATCAGGGCGGGTGCAGCAGCGACGGGAGCCGGGCCAGAGGGTCAGGAGGAAGGCCTCCCGACCTCGGGTGCCTTGGGAACCTCTGCGCTGACGGGCATCCTGGAGGCTGGGCAGACCCCCTCTGCCAGGCCCGTCGCCAGAACAGCAACAGCATCTTTGTTTTTAGACCAAAACAGGCGTGCAACTGATCCCAGAGCGCCTGCTGGTGGGGGGGACAGCAGCGACTGCACACCCTCCGGTCGTGGGTCCAGGTGGGTCTGCAGCCTGGCCCTTCCGGGTGGCTGGCAGGACAGTGTCGGGGGTGACCAAGCTCCTGGCCGCAGACCCGGTATGGGGGAGAAACCCCCAAGCTCCCCTGAGGATGGTGGCCCCCTCGCTCAGCAGGGCGTCAGACAGTTGGAAGGTACTGCAGGTGGGGTGTCTCTTCCCGCCCTGGTGGCCGGGGACGCAGAGGTGGCCGCCATGGCCCGCGGGGTTCTATGGCTGTGCCACATGGTACGCCCATGAGAGCAAAGGGCAGGCTTCTCCCCCGCCCTGAAGGGGGCTGAGCTCGACCCAGGCCCCCAGGAGCCCCCCCGGAGCCCCCCTGTGGGTTGCAGGGGGACCCAGCACAGTCGGAATCAGCGGTCCAGGGCTGAGCCCCCGCCTCTGCCCGCGTTACGGGACCTTGAAGTGACTTCTCTTTTTTGGTACTGGATTTCCCCACCAGTAAAAAGGCACAGAGCACCTGCCGCCTCCTGGCCCGCGGGAGTCCACGGAAGCCCTTGCCACGTTGCAGCCCTGGCTGTGAGCTCATGCGGCCGTGGCCCACGTGGTTGAGGACAGGAGGAGGGGAGAAAGGGCAGACCCGAGGCGTCTCTCAGACTCACCGATCCATCTCATCAGTGACGTCAGGATCTGCAGGTACTTGGTCTTCTGGACGTCAAAGAAGGTGAAGGGTCCGAGGAGGAGAGTGAAGACAGCCTGGTGATGAAAGCAAGAGTGAGAGGGCGCAGAGGCTGGGCGCACACGGCACGTCGTGCGTGTGGGGAGGGCACACCGTTCACGCGGCCCCCGGCCACCCAGGGCCGGTCCTAAGCCAGCTGTGCGCCTGGAACGGCGGAGGCTCCTCGGGGTCAGACAGCATCACCTGGCGAGTTGCCAGGGCCAGGGGTGCAACAGAAACTCAGAGCTGTGCTCCTCTGCCGTTCCTCACACTTACTGCCCTGAGGCTACTTTCTAGGCAAATCCGAGGTGACAGGCTAGGGACACGGCGCCCCGCTTGCTTCTCTTCAGCAAGCACTGACTGAAGGCTCGAGGGCCCCCGGCACCGAGCTGGTGCAAGCACCAGTTAGGAAGGTGAGGCTCCGAAACAGAGGCCAGGCACACCCTGGACCCTCTCGGTTTACTGGGAAGGACGGACCGGGGTGGGTGGGGGACGCACGGGCCCTGAAGACACGGCACACTGGGAAAGGACACCATCCTGCAGGGCTCAGAGGAAGGGATCAATCAGGGGGATGTCACTCAGCAGCAATGTCCTGGACTTCACGAGAAGGGAAAGCCTGGACAACCAGAGCCGGTGGCTCCCGGGGCAAACCCGTCAGAGAAACATCCTGGACCGGGAAGAGCAGGGGCTACCCCAGGAAGCTGGCAGTGGACGGGGCAGGGGTGGGAGCCCGGCCAGAGGAGTGGGAGCTGCTGGCACTGGGCCCCTCACTACTCTTCCTCTCCGGAGAACAGGGGAAAGCGAGTGTTTACTTAGGAGGAAAAAAGAGAATCCGAACCCCGCCTTAGAGAACTGGTCTGGGGGAAATCTGAACCCGCTTTGCAAAGGCAAACGGGGGTCAGTGTGGCACTGTAGAGACTGGGGCTGGAGCCGAGGGGAGGTGAGGACCTCCATGCCAAATCGGCCGCTCAGAGAGCAGAGGAATTAGAAGCTGCGGGTTGGAGTCACGGTGATGGCACCATTTCCGATCTGCCACTGGAAGCAGCGGAGGCGTCAGACCTTATTAACATTTACACTGTGCCATCTTATCACGTTACTGCTAATGACACTTGCCAGAGATTCGGCTGACTGCGCGAGGCCCGACAGTGGGGAGTGGGGCCCACCTCGGGGAGCTGGGTCTGGCCCTGTGACGCGGGTGAACACCTCCTGGCTGCTCGGCCTGGCGGCCAGTCCCTGGCGCCCCCGAGGGGGGGCTGAGCCCGTCTCTCCCCTCCCTGCCTGCAAGGACAGCAGGATGTGGGAGAGGCTGTGACCTCTCATCCAAGTCCATTATCACCGTGAGAACACAGGAGAGACTAAAGCGCCGCTTAAGGAAAGGTTCTAATTAGCTGGGGTGGGCGAGGCCTCCTGGCAGGCGCCCGGGCTGGGAGACGTCGGGGAAGAGCTTGCTCCTGGGGGCTGACAGCCTTGGGATGGGCAGCATCTCCATCGGGCGCGGGTGACGGGGAGGCAGAGGAAAGGGGCTCTCTGGGCAGCCCTCGCCGGCGCCCCTCAGGCCCGAGGACACAGTGAGGTACGGGATCAGCAGCCCTTGGCCAGGCAAGCCCGTGTGCAGCGCCATCAGCAAGTCATTTAGGAAAATTACCACCTAAGGGAAACTTTCCACTGATGAATTTCTCTTTTGAAGGATGGGAGAGGGACACGGCATGCGGAAGAACACGTACAAAGCCGCTTGTCACAAACATTCCCAAACGGCCCTGGCCTGCTAGCAAGTGGACTCTGGGGCACCCGGGCCCGAGGTTGGGGTGTCTCACCTCTGACCTGCGACGCCCCCCGCTGAAAACACCGTGCTCCAGCTGCGGGGGCCGGACATCTTCTTGGTGGGTGGCTTATGCGGGAGGTCAGATCTGACCTTGGCAGCCTCAAGGCTGGGTTTTAGAAGGTTCCATTGCTTAAAACCAGGGAGATCAGAGCACCAGCCCCAGAGGCAGGCGGGGAATTCTGCTGCTGCTGGCTGCATGGGGCCTCCTCGCCAAGAGGGAATCCATCTTCGTCCTCCTCCTCGGCACACGTTTATCAACATCCTATTATGCACGGGGCCCCATTTTATATGACCCTGTAGGATGGGACCCTGCTGAGAACACCCCTCGTTTAAAGGGACTGAGCACACAGACACGCTGCCCAGGGTAGAGTCAGAAGCGTACGCGAGGTGCCCACCGAGTGCCGGGCAGCGTGAGTTGAGCTGAGAACGAGGGTCCGCTGCCGCCGGGCTCCTGCAGGTCCAGCTCCGGGACGGCAGGTCTGTCCTCAGGGTGGGGACCGGCGGTGAAGGACTCCTCCGGAAGATTCGGACAACAGGCTGTGACATCTGTGTCTGGACGGCGGCTGGGACGTGCTTTCTTTTTTTTCCCGCTCAGGAGCCCAGACTGAACACAGGGCTCGGGAAGGCGCAGGGCCGACAGCCAAACAGCAGCCCTCACGCGGGGCAGAGGTCACGCAGGGCAGGGAGCCCAGACCGAGACACGGCACAAACTGGTGGTAGTTAAGGAGCAGGTGTCCTCTGCAAATTAGTTCCTGCCAGACTCAGCATCCGGGGTGGCAAAGGACAGAGGATT
Source organism: Physeter macrocephalus (assembly GCF_002837175.3). Taxonomy (NCBI): domain Eukaryota; kingdom Metazoa; phylum Chordata; class Mammalia; order Artiodactyla; family Physeteridae; genus Physeter; species Physeter macrocephalus. The sequence goes on from NW_021145300.1 coordinate 165,044, forward strand.
CGGCGCGGCGGCATGTCTGGCCTCACCGCGGTGTGGATGCGAGGTCTGGGGGACGCCACGGCCCTGGTGGCCCGATGGTCCAGCGGGGCCAGTGCTCATCTCTGAATGCTGACCGGCCAAGCTTGGCACCTTCTGTTTTCCCTTTTCTTTTACAAAAAGAAGAAATTAAAAGCCGAGAGACAGCCTGTCCTCCTGGGTCTTCTTGTCCAGCCTGGATGACATCATAAATCACCTGCCTCCTGAGCAATTTCCCAACACCCAAACGCCACTGATCAGTTCAAGCTCGGTCTCTGTTCAAGGACTCTGCGAGCCCGACACCAACTGCTGTAGCCGAGTGTGCTTCTGTTTTTTCTATAAATTATTTTATTTTATTTTATTTATTCATTTTTGGCTGCGTTGGGTCTTTGCTGCTGCACGCGGGCTTTCTCTAGTTGCGGCGGGCGGGGGCTACTCTTCGTTGCGGTGCGCGGGCTTCTCATCGCGGTGGCTTCTCTTGTTGCAGAGCACGGGCTCTAGGCGCGCGGGCTTCAGTAGTCGTGGCTCGCGGGCTCTAGAGCGCAGGATCAGTAGTTGTGGCGCACGGGCTTAGTTACACCACGGCATGTGGGATCTTCCTGGACCAGGGCTCAAACTCATGTGCCCTGCATTGGTGGGTGGATTCTTATCCACTGCAGCACCAGGGAAGTCCCGAATGTGTTTTTTTTTTTTTTTTTTTTTTTGCGGTACGCGGGCCTCTCACTGCTGTGGCCTCTCCCGTTGCGGAGCACAGGCTCCAGACGCGCAGGCTCAGCGGCCACGGCCCACGGGCCCAGCCGCTCCGCGGCATGTGGGATCTTCCCGGACCGGGGCACGAACCCTCGTCCCCTGCATCGGCAGGCGGATTCTCAACCACTGCGCCACCAGGGAAGCCCCCAAATGTGTTTCTTAAAAAAAAAAAAAAAAAAGAACAATTCTTTGGTTCAAACTGGCCACTGGGAACAAACTCTGAGACAGAGCCGGGAAGGTGCAAACGGGGCCGCTCATGTGCCTCTCACTTCTGGCTGCTGAGTTTAGACGTGCCCTGTGGCAACCCTGCAGGTCCTGACGGACAGGACGCAGCTCACGTCCTCAGGCACGGCCGGCAACGCTTGGCCACGGCTCTTACAGTGTCCCGGTGGCCCTGTGAACTTGCCACGGAGTCTAGAACTCAATGCTGCCTCTCCGCCCGCATCCCCGGGCGGGTTAAGGGCACCACCCACCTCCACCTGCTCCCACTCCAAGCTTCCCACTACCCCTGACTCCTTCCTCACTCTCTGTGCTGATGTCCCATGACTGCTGTAACTTGGTGGCTTAAAACCACAGGAACGTGTGTTTTGTAGTCCTGGAGGGGACACAGGGAGCACGGAGCAAGGGCTCCTAACCCAGCCTGGGAGGGGCTGGGGAGCGGGGGACACGGGGGTAACAATACATAGAGTGAAAGGAATCAGGCAGGCAGAGGGCTGGGGCCAGTTCAGGGCTGGGGAGCTGCCGGCTCCCTCTGTCCCTGTCCTCTGCCTCCTGGGCCCGAGCCAGCTGGTGCAGTCAGCCCCAGCCATACCTGCTCGTGTTCGACTCACGAGGGCTCATCGTTTCAGAGGACAGAGTCCAGTGGCCCCATGATCTGGTGCCGGCTGCCTTTCCCAACCTCGTCTCTGGAGGCAGCACCCCGAGAGCCTACGGCCCAGCAGCCCTGGGGGGCGAGAGTCCCCGGCTTGCCCGCCCCCTCCGCCTGCTGGGCCTTTGCTCGGCAAGCTCGTCACTCCACTTCTGCGGGTCAGAGTCCCGCCCAAAAGTCTGCTCCTGGGCTGCCCTGGCGGCGCAGTGGTGGAGAGTCCGCCTGCCGATGCGGGGGACGCGGGTTCGTGCCCCGGTCCGGGAGGATCCCACGTGCCGCGGAGCGGCTGGGCCCGTGAGCCGTGGCCGCTGGGCCTGCGCGTCCAGAGCCTGTGCTCCGCAACGGGAGAGGCCACGGCGGTGAGAGGCCCGCGTACCGCAAAAAAAAAAAAAAGTCTGCTCCTTCACCCTCGTCTCCCGAGTCGCCTCACCGGAGTGGCAGCGTTTTCCTGCACGTCTGTGTCCCCCATGGGACTGAGCAGACCAGGCACGTGCCTGGGGGGCGGGGTGGGCAGGGAGGAGCCCGTCTCTCCAGCCTCTGCCAGAATGAGACCCGGCGACAGGGGAATAAAGACAGTCCTAAGCTAACTCTCAGCTCCCGGTCCACCAGAGGCAGGAGTCAGTGTCTGAGAGACGCGAGGAAGGCCAGGGGGGCTGCGCTCCGAGATGCCTGGGACAGGAGGTTCCCCGGACAGGACGGCGGCTTTGCTGAGACCCCGAAGTACAGATGCTCAGGCCCGCACGAGCCGCCTGGCCTCGGGGAACCCAAGGCTCGTCTCTAACCGGAGCCACCGCCTTCCTCTTGGGAAACAGCCGCAGCTACGGGACGGGCGAGAGGAACACACGCTGTGCTGCTTCAGAGAGCATCTTTCAATCAGGGTCCCTTGCTCAGAAGTGCGGAGGCCAAGCTGCGCCCACTGCCCTAGGAGAGGAGAGACCCCCCCAACGCAGCTCAATCTTGCTTCACACACAGAATGAGCCCGGGATTGGCCATGTGCTATGTCCTTCGCTCAGTGGTGCAAAAGGAGAAAGCGGGAGCGAGTCAGAATCAGGGCAAAGTAGTGAAGCAGCTCTCTGCCTGTCTTCCCGCCCCCAAATTTCTCCGCAAGTTTAGCTGGCCGGAGGGCGAAAATGTTAATTTGGTGGGAATCCCAAATCAGACGCCAGGGGACCTGGGTGCTAAGCCTCCTGCCTGTGGATCTGTCACGTCAGCCTCAGCCCTGTCCTCCCAGCTGCCGCTCCTGTTAGCCACCCATCGCGTCAAGGGGGTCCCGTGATGGGGTCGCTGCCCAGGGCTGCAGAGCCCCCGAGCTTCACAAAGTGCTCACACACGCACGGTTGCATGTCACGCTCACTGCCATCTGTGAGGCCACCAGGTAGCTGCCGATGTCTCATTTTACTGACAAGGGGACGGAGGGACTGGAGAGGTTGGGTGACAGGGTAAGAAAGCGGCGGAGGGGACTGGGAGTCTCCTGGCGCTCTCCCCCGACCGCTGTGATCCACACGCTACATCCTGTGTGAGGCTGCTTTCCCCTCTGGCACCTCCTCTCCCCACATCAAGCTAATTCTCACCCTCATGCCTTTACCCTCGCGATTCCTCCCGCTGGCAAAGAATTTCCTCTCTGCCCTCCTCATTTCTATCACCTCGCGAGCCCTGCTCAAGTGCCAGTCTCCCCTGCAAGTTTCTCCAAAGGTTTTATTCCTCCCTGGGGGCTCCTGACTGAATCGCCAGATGCACGGTCGGTCCCACCTCACTTAATTCCTGTAGGTTCTGGGTGGCTCCTTGTTCACGGGTCGGTCGTGCCATCAGCAGAGGGTAACAAGCTCTGCATCTCTCGGCACATGTGAGACGCTCAGTAAGTAAACATTTACGGCATGCACTGAATTTGGCGGAGGAAGTGCCTGATAGAGGAGGGTTTAATCCTGCAGGGTGGGGAGAGGCCGCCCCAGTCTTGCGGACTCGCCTTGTACCCTCTATCACGGGCAGCATCTGGGCGGGCAGAGCAAGTGGCACGTAGGTGTGCAGAAGTCACCCGCTCTGCCGGAAAGCAGTTCGCTTCGTCAGGGAAAAAAACTCCCTTCCCCAAACAGCTGTGAAATCAACATGCTTTGATTTAGGAAGAGTGCATGGAAGCGGCATGGCTCCGAGCGTGCAGCTGCTTCCAGGGGAGGGTGATACGCAGCCCCGATGAAGAGGAAAAGGCCCGTCTGAGATGAGCTCGGGTACTCGGCTGCCCGCCGTCAGTGGCATCTCCCAGGACCCCCACTAAGGAGGGGGCGATGTCTCAGAAGAAACCTGAAGTCAAGAACCTAGAAGTCCTCAGAGGAGCGGCTCTTCTCACTCCTACTTCTGGGAGACAGTGGATTCATGGCTCCCGAACAGCCATACACCGGCCACCCGCCAGTTCTTATAAAACAAAACGAAAGCCCCCAATCCTGTTTGCCGTCATCTCTCCTCCTGCTGGGAAGACACGGAGGGGCCACAGCTTGCTTTTATCTATTTATTTATGGCTGTTGCTGTGTGCGGGCTTTCTCTAGTTGCGGCGAGCGGGGGCTGCTCTTCGTTGCGGTGCGCGGGCTTCTCATTGTCGTGGCTTCTCTTGTTGCGGAGCACGGGCTCTAGACGTGCAGGCTTCAGCAGTTGTGGCTCGCGGGCTCTAGACGTGCAGGCTTCAGTAGTCGTGGTGCACAGGCTTCGTGGCTCCGCGGCACGTGGGATCCTCCCGGACCAGGGTTAGAACCCGTGTCCCTTGCACTGGCAGGCGGGTTCTTAACCACCGTGCCACCAGCGAAGCCCGGGACCAAGGTTTTTCATTAGAACTTAAACTTGGATGAAATCCAACAACACCCATAAGTCCATCTCACTCCCCTCGAAAAAGGGGTGGGGGGAGGAGACAGAGGGCACGCTCTTCTTCGAGGAAAGGGAAGCAGGAGAGAATGATGTGCTAAAGTGATGGCCAAGCATCACTTTAGGACAAGCATCCTAAGGGCCTCTGGGCAACTCCATGGGACAAAGGGCGATACACCAATCACCTCCCCTAACAGGTGACAGTGAGAAAACATCCGAGAAGAGCAGTGGAACAGTTCTGACTGCTGACCCAACGGGGGAAGGGTCCCTCCCAGCCCTGCCCCCGACGTTGGCGTGAGCGAAGGGATAGGATCCGGGGGGGACAGAGGCCAGACGGTCGGGGAAGCCAGCGGCGGCCCTCAAAGCACCAAGGCAACGCTTCTGTGGTGTCCCATCGTTCCCGGGCCGAGGAGAGGGCTTGGAACCGAAGGAGGTAACACCGTGCCCGGCTGGGTTACTGGCTGGATGGCCAGTACTTGGAGTGCCTGCTTACCTACTTATTTCCCTCTAAAAATAAGCATCTTTCTGGTTTGTCTGTGGCTGCCGTGGTGTAGTGAGATGGAGCTTCCCAGAGACAAGAATTCAGGCATCAGTAGCTTTCTCTCACTGCAGCTGCCAGTTCCTGACTTTCCACATAAAAGAGCAGCAGACCCACTTGGAGCCTTCTCGCACTAGGGCGCTGGGAGGACTCCGGCCTCTGCTGTCAATCTAGCGGGGGTGACGACGAAGCAAAAAGTCTCGGAAGGGAGAACGGCGCTATGCCGCCCGACCCACCTCAACACACAGGGGCCCGTGGGACTGACTCCCCGGTACACGGGGCCCCGGGGAGCCAGTTCTCTCAGACGTGGCCACACACCAAGGGCATGGCTGAGCTCCGTGCACTGGTCCTGGAGGTTGCTCCAAATGACAAAGGAAACGGGCGCCCCGCTGACAGGGCTGTCCTTGTCGGGCGCTAAGGGTTAAGGGTTAATTGGGGTTAAGGGAAACTCAGCACGAACCCGCCCCTAAACGGGAGCGGGACTTTCAACGCGTCCTTGAAGTGCAGTGAAGAAACGTTCAAGGATTCTATTTTTATTTCTCAAGTGGCTGCGAACGTTTGGGTTTGGGAGTTTGTATTTTCCCAACTTGAATGACAATGTCTGGTGATCCAGCCATGAGGAGGAGGTGCGCTCTGAGGCGGTGAGGGACAGACGGCGGAGGGCCCAGCGGCTTCGGGGTCACGTGCTCAGGGCGGGGGTCTGAATCCTAACGTCGTCCCAGCCGACAGCGAGACCCGGGAGCGCTTGTGAACTTCCCAGAGCGCGTGACGTGTGCAGAGAAGGTACTCGGTGAACGTCAGCCCTGGCCGTGTGGCCCCAACAAGGGTCAGCACACACCCGCGCGTTATCGCGGCCCGCCTGTCCTCCCAACATCCCGGGGTGGGGGGAACTCGGGACAACTGAAGCCAAGTGGCGACCTCTGGCCACAGAACGTTAGGTCAATACCATTCCTATGGGCCTTGCACCTCTCCCCAAGCGCTCCTCAGGGGGAGTTCAAGTTCCCCCCACCAAGCACGGAGGATCAGTCGTCATGCAGCTGCAGTGCTTGCGGTGAGGGAACGAGAACAGGGGGTAGGGCTGAAGCGGCGTCAGCAGCTTGTGCACCGGACCCAGCGAACCATCCATCAGCACAGCCTCTCTGCCAAAAGCCTGAGACGACAGGCATCGTGCCACCTAGGGGAGGAGGTCACCTGAATCCTGCAGGAGGACCGGCACACTCACGGGAAGCTCTGAGAACGAGGCTTCGGAAACGACAAGCTTCCCCGACGGGGCAGGGGGCGGCTGACCCTGAACGCGTGGAGAGCCCCCTGCTGCGGGAGGGGGCTCCTGCCGGGACACACCGCTGGGCCTCAGACAGCCAGGCCAGCTACGATGGCGGCGCTGCCAACCTCTTACTCACCGATCCCTCCAATACGCTTACCTGGTGGAGAAGGAGTGATGGAGACGGATGGAGGCTGGACGCCTCTCCAGCCTTGCAGCCGGGGCCCGTCTCACCGGCACCCTCCCCGGATGCACTGCTTAGGGCGAGTCACCCTGTCTTAGTGTCCCTGGGTCCCTCCCCAGCTTCCCCAAACCTCACCTAGAAGGTACTTCGGAGATGCTCGCTGAATGGGTTGAAAGCCTGAAAGATTCAGGTGGTGCCTGAAGATGAAAGTGGAGGCCTAGGAGTTCCCTGGTGGCGCAGTGGTTGGGAATCTGCCTGCTGGTGCGGGGGACACGGGTTCGAGCCCTGGTCCGGGAAGATCCCACGTGCCGCAGAGCAACTAGGTCCGTGAGCCACCACTACTGAGCCTGCGCTCTAGCGCCCACACGCCACAACTACCGAGCCCGCGCGCCTAGAGCCCGTGCTCCACAAAAAGAGAAGCCACTGCAACGAGAAGCCCGTGCACCGCAACGAAGAGCAGCCCCCGCTCGCCGCAACTAGAGAAAGCCCGCGCGCAGCAACGAAGGTTCAGTGCAGCCCAAAATAAATAAATTTAAAATAAATTTACACGAAAGAAAAAGTGGAGGGTTGACGCGCAGATATTCTAAAGCAGCGTGTGATTCTGGAGCATAGACGTCAGCTCTATAAACCCAGCTGTTATCTCACGACACCCTTCAGCAGAAAACAAAGTCCACTCCTGTCAAACAATTCAGCCCCATTCGGACTGAGTGAGCTCCGAGACTCGTAACATCTGCAGCGCTCATCAGAAGGTGAGCGCGTGCCTGCCGGCAGACACTAAAGCCCAGGAGAGCAAGGCGCGGAGGCCCAGGCCGAGGCAATAAAGAGCCAGAAGTTAGGTCCCCCAAGGAGTTCTTAAGTAGCCACCGAGCTATAGAACAGAGGCAAGAAACCAAACCCACACGGCAGGAACTCGACCGCCTGTCAGACCCGGGGATCGGGGGGCTGGCCGGGAGGAAAGACCTCTCCCCACGCACAATTCACCGAGCAGAGGATGAAACGCTGGGGCACCTCCCCGGCAGCAACACAGACTGGCCAGGGCGGGGGTGCCTGAACAACCTCTGCCAAGGTACTGGTGAACACGGTCTTTGTCTCTGATACCGGGGAGCCTGGGAGAGTGATTTCGGGTAGGGACCACAGAAGGGGTGGCTGCTCTCAACCCCGTGCACACGGGCAGCTCTGGCTGTCGAAGCCCAGAGCGCTGCCTCCTACAGGGTGTGAGTTCAGTCGCTTTAGGCTGGGGAGGGGGCGGCCTGGAAGACAACGGCGGAGAGCTCCCCGGACTGAGCCGACGTGGCAACTGCACAGGATGAGGGCTCCGGCTCTGGGAGGGGGAGGGCTGGACACAGGACGGTCCAGGCCCCCGGCGCACCGCTCCCCAGCTCTCAAGGAGCCTGGGTGATGTGATCTCAGCCCTGTCAGCCCGGAGACAACCATGCACGCAGAGGGCGGGTCTCAGGCTCGCTCTGCGACTCCACAGACACGCTGACGAAAGGGCTGCCTGGACTGTTTGACAGTTGAAAACATCCCCAGATCCCTCCCTCAAAGCTGCCTGCTTCCCTTCCTTTCAAGGCAGCTGGAAACAGAACAGACCTAGGAAAGAACCCAAATAACTATAACTTCCTTTTCCGAGCCCCGTTCTCCAAACAACCCCCCGCCTTACTCAGATGAGATAGAAGATCCCTACTTAGGGACCTGAGGTTTGTATCCAGCTTTATGGTTTTTGCTCTGGGAGGCAAAAAAAAAAAAAAAAAAAAAAAAAGAGCATGTCTCCTCCCTAACCCATAGATGGTGAAAAAGATAGGTTGGGAAATTCATCCCAAACTTCTATTATCAAGGACCGTGATGTCCTACCAAGGAGCCTGGCTGCTTCATGCAGTTTTAGAGATGGTGGGAGGGGCGACCTGGGTGGGGGGGTGAAAGGTCACAGCCTACGGGAGGCTCCTCCAGTGCAGGGTGACCTGGCATGTGCTGTGACCACTGCTGGAGGGAGCCCGGGTCTTTCCAGCCCAGCCAGTGGTCTCCACCGTCACATCACAGGCCCCTCCTGGCCTTTGGAGTCAGGCGGCGTCCCATGCACCTGGTCCAGGTGTCATGCCCACATCACCACCAAGCCCCCAGCTCTGAGGGGATGCTGTTGGCAGCGAGGGAGGGCTCTGCCCCCAGCCAGGCCACTCTTACGCCCAGAGCCTTCTCCTGCTTCCTGACACTCTCCAGGAGACTAAGCCACCTCTCAGAGAAGGAAGGCTCTGTGCGGGGGTGGGGAAGAAGGAGGCTCAGAGAACCAACGGGCAAGCGAACCAACATTAGCGGGCACCTACTGAGTGCCCGGACACAACAGCATCTTCCATCTAAGATCGCTTTTTAATCCTGACACCCTACAAACTGGTTATTGTCTCCATCTTAAAAAAACTGAGGTTGAGGGGAATTAACTAACTTGTCTAAGATCTCATAATAACCAAGACGCAGCTGAGATCAGAGCTCAGGTTGTCTGTACCCAAGGCCCAGTCCTCCTCTGGAGCACTTGACTGCCTCCCTCGATTACGTCCTAGAGAAAGAGTCTCTCCAACACCCCCTCCACGTCCCTTCCAGGCTGGCTCCCAGGGCCGGGCCAGGAGGGCTGGTCTGGTCTCATGGCATTAGCCTGGCACGGCTGCTGCCGCCCTTGCCCTCTTACTGGAGGACGAGCCTGGGTGCCTGTGTTGTCTCTTTCTCAGCTGAAAAGCCAGATGGTAACCAGTGTGGGCAGAGTTCCAAGGATTCGATGCCAGAGCTACAACCCTTGTGATTTGGGGAGAAAAGATAAATATTGTGGAAAACCCACGCAGTCACTCACTCAGTGATGATAAGCCATCAGAGTTTAAAAAGGACGGCCTGGCTTCTCACAGGTGTGAAAGAGACCGGGGCGGGGAAGGGGGGTCCACTCCCCCGCCACATCCAGGTGGAAGACCAAGGGGCTTGATCTTGAACTAGGTGGGCTTTAAGGACATTACGACAAGGAGCTGGGGAGGGACGGGGGGTGTGTGTGAGGATGTGGGAAGTGGGGTGAAACAGGTGGAAGGCTGGGGGCTCTGCCTGGGGAAGAAGACTGGACTTTGGAGCTGGCACTTGTTCTAATACTTCACTTCGCACACTCCAGGTGCCAAGAGGTGGCAGAGAAGGAGATGCGTGGCGAGCCGCCCTCGACCTCCTGGCACCTGGATGGCTTTGGACTGCTCCCCGCCATCTTCAGCCGCCAAGGACAGGGGGCCCCTAAGCCCTGGCTGAGGGGCAGCTTCTGTCCCAGCACCAAGGAGCAGAGGACGGCCACGCCTCTGGGGAAGGAGGGGTCGGCCGGACGGGGAGGTTCTCTGGCCGGAGCAGTGGCCGCCAGCTGTGGTGAGCCCGGGGCGTCAGCAGGCCCAAGGGCTGATGGAGGGTCTCGCGCCCGCGCCCAGCCACAGACCCCGTGGCGGCGGCCCACCTGAAGGGTCTCGTCCACTCAGATGCTCATGGAGCAACCCCCCTGCGTGCAGCCCCACGCTGGCTCTGGACTGAAAGGTGGGTAAGGCATGGCCCCAACCTCGAGGAGCTCGCGGTGAGGCCAAGGAACTGAACACGGATAAGAGTCCGATTACCGCCACGTGCGGGTGAGGGGCGGGGGTCTCTGAGCTCAGTCTGGAATGAGTGAGTGCTTGTCGGGCTCTGAAGCGAGGGAAAGCCACGTGAAGGGCACAGAGCCGTGAAAGTACCCAGCGTCTGTGGAGGAGAAGTGGCCAGTGAGGGTGGGGCAGTGGTGAGAGAGAAAGTTCCAGAAGGAGATTAGAGCAGACCACGTCCCGTGAAGGAGTTTAGAGCTGCCTTGCAGAGAGGAGTTTCTAAAGGATTTTAAGTACGGAGATGGCAGTCAGATTTACCTAAAACCAGGCTGAAAGAATGAAATACCAGAAACAGAGAAGCCTCATGACCCTGGGGCAACCCTCATGCTGGGAGGAGGCACCCCTCCGTGGACAAGCAGCCAGGCGCCCGGGCTCCAAGGCCCTCCTCGGCATCCCCCGGGTGGGAGTCCTCTCTGTTCTCATGGGAGGAGACCCGAGAGGGACTTGGAACGTTAGAACTGTAAGTCCTGGGGACTCCTCGTCCAGCTGGGTGCAGTGACAGACGCGTGAAAATGTTGCCCCAGGGCCTGGCGGGGAGCCCGAGCACGGAGGTGCACAAGCCCAGGGCAGGCTCCGAAGCAACCCTCTACGGCGAGAAGAAAACAGGTCTCATGGGGGAGGCAGGGCTCTCCTAACGGGCCGCGAGTTGGAAAGCTCCAGAGGACTGCGGCAACCTCTCTCCTCCCTCGGGCTCAGTGAACAGATGCACAGATGAGAACTTCTTGGGCACCGCAGGCTTGGTTTACCCCTTCCCACTTTTTAGCCACTGAAATCTGTCTGCAGAGAATCAAACCAGCTCTGTGTCCCGGTCTATTGCTGCTGGCTGTCAAGCAAGGGGAGAGGATGGGTACCTGGCGTTCCTCCCCTCCCCCCGCCGGGGGAACTTACACGCTGCCTCACAGACACGAGGAAGCTGGAGCTATTGGCCACGTGATCCAGGGGCCGGGGAACAGCTGTCGGGGCCAGACTAGAGATCAACTGGGCCTTACAGGTCCTCAGAACAGGAGGACTTGAGGGGAACAGGTGGGCAGGTAACACTCTATATCGTGGACTGTGTTACGAGTAACAGGGGGTGGGGAGCCTCTGGGCCATCAGCCCTGCCCCTCAGCTCCCTCGGAAAAAAGCACCCACACCCCCAAACACCGGATCCTGTCAAGAACGAAGCTGCTCAGATACCCTGGGTGCTGGGCGGGACGTGAGCCCCGTGGACCCTCAGGACCCGCAGGGCTGTTAGCGCCTCCAGTAACCGGCTGGAATCTGACTGCTTCTGCTGGCCCCGCCCCGGGGACACGAGGAGGCGGAGCCATTGCCCTCTGTCACCTCAACTGCCTGATGCCTGCGTGATGCTTCAGGAGAGGTGCCAGATAATCACTGCGGATGCTCAGGCACCACCACCCCCCCCCACCCAACTCTTCCGGCTCACCTCTGCGCAGCGAGAGCGGGGCCAGGGCTGGAGCGGAGGGAGGGAAGGAAGTCAGGGGCCCGGGTCGCGGGAGCCCTGCAGAGAGCACAGGCGGGCTGGCTCCACCCCTCCCCCGCTGACCCCCGACCTCGAAACAGACGGAAAGGAGCAGGATTCTTTGTGGGGTACCGAGTCACCCTGGAGGTGGGGAGGGAGGGGAGCCGGCAAGTCAAGGGGGCTGATTAACGGGCTCCGTGGAGTCGGGCGTAAGAGATCACGCTAATGACCCCCGGCTCCCTCCCTAGTGGACGGTCAGAGGCCGAGGCCTCTCTGTGGGGCTGGCAGGCTGTGGGCTCCAGGAGGAAGGGACCGGGAGGGACCTGCTGGCCACAGGTAACAGAGCAGCCGCTGGCAAAGGGGTCCTGCTGGAGGCCCTCTTCTCCTGGGGACACTCGGAGTCTGAAACCAGGCTGGGCAGCACAGGAGCGCAGCTGCTCCGTCTGCACCGACGCGCCGGATACTCGGGACGCCAGGCTGGGGACCCGCGATGCCTCTGCCCCCGTCCTTCCCCGGAGGCGGCTCGGCAGGGCCCTGACCGCTGCCTCTTCAGCTGCAGCTCGGGGGGCAGATCCAAGGGAGACCAGAGCAGGCCTCTCCCCGGGAGGCTGGGCGTCAGCGAGACCACTTATCGCCGCGAGAGGGCCTCGGCCTGCAGACTTTCTCAAAGGGGAGGGGACACAGAATCGCCCCCAGAACAGGTGGAGAATGCAGATTCCTGGGCCTTGCGGTCCTCGGTGCTGCTACAATAGGCCTGGGGAGCGACCCAGGGATCCGTATCTTTAATAAAGTGCCAGTGATCCTGGAGCCCAGCTCGGAGACCCAGTTGAGGCTACTGCTCCTGACCGGGGGTGGGGAGAGGGCTGGGCAGCGTTCCTGGAGCCTGGTGACCCACCCCTCGGGTGGAGCACAGCCTCCTGAAACAGCAGTGAGAAGTTCTCCTGCCAGAACTGCTTGGGTGTCGCAAACTGTGGGGGGCCTTCCAGCCCTGGTCAGCGTCCAACCTGGCCCGGCAGCCTCCTCCCTCCTCCTGTCCAGGTTTCCAGAGAGCGTCTCAACCCGCGGCTAAAGGAAGTTCTTCTTGTAGCTCAACTCAACATGCCCTGCTGTGCTCTGTGAGCCTTCCTTCTGTCTTCACACAGCATCTGTTCAGCAATGCCCTCTGCGGTACCTCCCTCCGCACGTGAAGGCTTATTAAAATGTACCTTGGCCTACTCTTGGCTCATTCACGAGATATCCCAAGCTCGTGCCAATTAATCGGATATCATCATTGATATGCACCCTAATTGTTCAGCTCTGCCTAATCACGTCCGTGTCCCAGGCACCCTTCTGCTGGCTGAGAACGCTTTGGGGTTCTTTGGCTGCTGCTTTCTCCTCGGGGCCAGCCTGCAGGCTGGGGAACGTGCTCATGGATACTTTCAGTCTCCGCACGGTTTGCTGGGCCTCCGGTTGGGACACCAGCCACACGGAGGAGCACGCTTATTACTTTAGAATGAGTGCTTTATTTAATTAAACAATTACTGCCAGGGCCCTGGGACACTATTTAGAAAGACAGCAGATTCTGTCTACAACAGACACCCCGTAACAGAGAGTAAAAGCATCATTCAGGGGGTAGCACAGCCTCACAGAAGTCAGCAGGGCCGTCGCGAGGACCACGGATTCAGCTACGGAGTGAAAGCATCAGAGAGACACGGGGCGGAAGGAGGAACGTGGTTGAGCGTGTACAGTTTTGATCCTCGTTAGCACAAGACATTTAAGAACATTCCATATTACTCTTAAAACAACTGGAAGGCTGCTGTACTTCCTATAGTTCTTTCCTATACTTTTTGGGAAATGAAGCCAAAAAAAAAAAAAGAGCAGAGGAGAGTAAGGATCTGAAATTGACAAGTGGGACATTTCCTTAAAGAATACAAAGTCATTTTTTTAGCTCTTTGCCCGGAAATGGGAGGTCTGCAAGCAGAGGGGATGCAGAGTCTGGAGATGGCCTCAGCTGTAGCGTTTTGGGAGTCTGCCTGGAGCAGCTTCTGAGGGGACTGACTAAAAACACACAGACAGGGACACACGCACCTGGGTCAGTGGCCAGGACCAGCCCGGGGAGCTCATGAAGCAAAGGAACAGCAGCTTTTCACCCCCGATCACGCTGCGCACAAAGAAAGAAGCCTCCAGCTTAGGGCGTGCCCGGCATCAGTGTGAAGCGTGGGTAAAAGTGGTCCTGAAAGAGCACCGTGCAGGTCCCCGGCAGGGCGGAGCTCTCCCCAAGGAGACCTATTTGGAGGTTTCCCAACCAGACTGGCCTGCGCACGAGTGTGGGCCGTGGGTATATTCTTGACAAGCTCCGTGACGCTTTCCCGGCTTGGGGCCCTGTGCGTGGGCGCGGGTGTGTATCCGTCTGTCTGTGATGTCCACGCCAACCCCACGTCGGCCTATTTCTCCGCGAAACGGGCTCTGGATTCCTGCACTTGACACACAAACGTGTGGATACGCTTCACCCAAGAGATGGGCCTCTAAAAGTTCTATTTATAAATACTTAATTTCCACAGAATAACGTTTTAAGCGCGCTAGGGAAAATAAGTACTCAAGAGAAACCTGCAGCGAGCCCTTCGGTAACGTATCAAATTGTTCTGTAACAAATAATTACCCGCTGAGTTCGTTTTACACATTGGGATTTTCATATCATGGGGCTTCTCACAAGCCGAGTCTGCTGGCAGGGTGGTCCGGTTGTGGCGCACAGATAACTTTCCCAATCGCAGTGCCCTTCCCTGAGTGAACTGGGGAAGCGGGCAGGGAGAAAGGACGAGACACCAGACAAGCCAAACTGACAGTTTCCCACATGCCCAGGGTAAAAGTGGCTTGTGCCCTGGGCAAGTCCTATTTGTAAGGATGTACTACTCATTACTTTCCGGACGACGGAGACGGGGGTAGAGATCGGGGACATTCCAACAGCGGAGACGGGGGTAGAGATCGGGGACATTCTAACAGGGTCAGAGAGACACTCGAGCTGCCACTGTGAGAAGGGGGTCTGGGCAGTTCACCTGGCTCAGGAGCTACAACCGAGTTCCCTTCATCCATTAGGACGGAAGAAAGGCCAGAGGACTCAAGCTCAGCCAGTGAGCAGCTTCCAGGGCTCGGGGAGGGGGCGGTGGGGACTGTCTTGTGACCCTGATGCCCGTCGCCTGCTATCTTTACCGGGAGCTCGGAGCGGATGGCACAGGGGAGTCAGCGCCGTCCTCTAAGCTGGTGTGTCAGGCATCAGCCATCGCAGAGGCGGGACGTGGGGCGTGATGGATGGCGAGCTTAATGCTGGCAGACAGAACCCATGTCCCCGAGAGCCGCGTTAAAAATAAGAACAGTCCCCTCACTGAGCTGGAGGGAGCTCGGGCCGAACACCCCAAGGCACTGGGGGTCAGGGAGGAGGGGGTCACCGTGGTCCAGCGAGGTGCTACCCAGGTCTCCTCGGAAAGGTGAGGGCTGGTCCTGAGCAACGCTGGGCAGCAGGCTGGGCTGGCACTGGGGACGGACCGGAGGCTGTGCCCAGACACCAGCAGCAGTGGGGGGGGGGACGGGGACGGGGGTGCCCCTGGGGTCCCTTGGCAGGAGCTGGAGAGACAAGCCATAGTGTCAGAGTGAGTGACAGCGTGATCTGAACTTCATTTAGAAAGGGCTGGGGGGGGATGGAAAGCACAACAAAACACAAGCAGCCATTCCCTGGATGAGCCATAGAGACAGCTTCCTAGGCAAGGAAGGAAGGAAGGGAGGGAGGGGGGGAGGGAGGAAGAAAAAGGCAGGTCTGTCCCTGTATTGTCGATATCCTTGATAAAGAAGAGACAAGCTAATCCCTTAAAGTCAAGTCATTTCAACCTGAGCGCCGGTCACTGTTGGAAGTTAGAATTTGCTCAGCAAGAGCGCCTGTCTGCGGAGTGGGTACATGCCGTTTTAGGGTGTTGGGCAGAAATTCTTTCTTCCTTGAGACCCAGGATCGTGGGCTGAAAGCAGAGGTTCGGCACTTGGGGGGCTAGCACCCTGAGACATAAGGCCTCCCGGAGGGCCAGGTGAGCTGGCAGACGACTGCAGACCCCCACCAAGTCGGGGTGGGACCGGCCCGGGTCGGGAAAGCTACTCTGCTGCCATACCTGCAGCGGGTTGCCCAGCGTGACCGGCATCTTCCCACCGGGGAGCAGCGAGGAAAGGGCGAGGCACAACAAAACTGACCTTCCGGGAGCCTCCAGAACCCAGTGAGGAGCTGATATTGGCGTAGGAAGGGAGGAAAGGAAGGGAAAGAAGACGGGCTCCCCTGGTAGCCCAGGTAGGTCCCCAAACAGTCCCCATCCTATGAGGGAGGCGCCTTGATGTCCCAGACCCTGTAAGCAACCCCCTTCTTGCCCAGGTGGCCGGGAACCTCCTCTTGGCTTGTTCTGCTTTGGTGCTGGGCTAGGTCCCAACCCACAGGAGTCAGACAGGAGGGCGATGTCCCCAAAGAAGGGAAACCGCCACTGGTCCGTTTACCGTGCTTAGGGCCCTGCTCTCCATCTGCGGATGGAGCCAACCCACTAGACTCCTCCATGCAGATGGCCCATCCTGGGAGCGTTGCGCTTGCCCCCCAGGACCACCCTTCCTGTCTCTCTATGGTCTCTGCTTCCTTCCGGGTTCCCCACGTTGTGCAAATCCAGAGGCAGCGCTCACACTGTCTCCTGTTGGGGCTGTGCTCTAGGGGCACAGACTGGTGCCCCGGAGGTGTCCCCCAGAGTCCCCAGGTCCCGTGAAGTCACTGCTGCCGCTGAACCTTGTTGCTTCACACTAACTTTCCCTCCTCACTGGTCCTGAAGGCCTCTAGACCACCTCCTGCCCCAGAGTCGGTAAGAATAAACATTCAAGCAATGACTGTGGTGACCCACTTATTAGCAGATGCCACAGTGCCAGGGTACCGTGGTTGCTACTGAAAGAACAGAGAGAGAGACCACGGCAGGGAAGGGAGACGTCCTCGGGCAGACGCTCCGAGTTCCAGCGCTACTCGAGTGAACGGAAGAAGCCCATCTCGCTACCCAGGGGTGAGGGGCGGCAGGAAGACAGCAGGTCAATCAGGCAGACGGGCAGGATGCGCAGACACAGGTCACTGAGCAGATGCCATCCTGGGGCAGCGTCGCCCCAACCTCTGCAAACGTCAGGCTCCCAGGGCTGATGAGCGGGCGTGACCTGCCCCCTCGTTTCTGGGCTCTCATCTCTGCCTCAGCTCAGAGACCCTGGGGAAGTCACGGTCTCCAAGTCTCAGTTTTCTCTGCTGTGAAATGGGATGAGGCCACGGACCTTACTGTTCGGCTGGGCGGACCAAAGCGGAAACGAGAAAGTAATGGGTAACTTGCTACACTGACGCAAACCACACGGCAGGAAGGACCTGGCGGTGCTCGGCCTGGCGCCTCCACACGGGTACGTCACTCCGTTCTCCACCCCCCAACACAAAGGACGTTGCTTCCCTTGAATGGTACCGTTCTAGAAAGAGACTGTTTGGTTTTAAAGAGGGGATCATGTGGGACTTCCCTGGTGGTCCAGTGGTTAGGACTCTGTGCTCCCAATGCAGGGGGCCTGGGTTCGATCTCTGGTCGGGGAACTAGATCCCACATGCCCGCATCCCGCAAATAAGACCCAGGGCAGCCGAATAAATAAATAAATAAAAATAAAAAGGGAATCAAGTGCTGTTTTTTGTGGTTTTTTTTTTTGGCGGTACGCGGGCCTCTCACTGTCGGGGCCTCTCCCGTTGCGGAGCACAGGCTCCGGACGCGCAGGCCCAGCGGCCATGGCTCACGGGCCCAGCCGCTCCGCGGCACGTGGGATCCTCCCGGACCGGGGCACGAACCCGCGTCCCCCGCATCGGCAGGCGGACTCTCAACCACTGTGCCACCAGGGAAGCCCCGCGTGCTGTTTTACACATTGCCAGTGGCAGAGGCAAGCGTTGCCGTGTAAGACTGAGACAAGATAGATTCAGAAAACAGCCTCCTGCCAGAGAAGGAGAGACCAGGACCCTGGGTGAAGGCCCAGAAGGACCCTTCACCGCTAACCTGAGCCCGAATCAGACTGACCTGCTGCTCCTTTAGGAAGAGAGTTCAGCAGGCAGAACCCCCCCTGCAGCCCCCAACATAGACCCTGTTTCTTCAAGGGGTGTCCGGAGGGAGAGGCCCCTCTGTCCGGCAGCGGGTGGCAGGTCACCTGCCGGGCACCTGCAGGCTGCACCTCTCTCCCAGCTCACCCCCAGACCCCGGAGGCGGATCTCACAGCTCCTGCGTTCAAGGCAGCATGGCAAGCCAGGGTGACCTTGTCCTGTCTCAAAGCAGCCCACGAAGGGCCCCCTGCCCAACGCTGCCAGTTTGCGGCCGGGTCTCCAGCCAGGATGAGCTCTGCTCTGCCATCTGCGGGCCCGGCTCTGCCCGGCCGGGGCCTGCTGGGCCGCCGGCGCCGCAGCGGCACCTGTCCACCCGTAAGCTGTGGAGGCCGCTCCTGCTGGCGGTGAGGAGGCTTCGGCACTCGGGGAGCCCCGCTGTCCCCCCAGGACTTCCCTCTGACACTCTCCAGGAGGCGGTACCGAAGGGGCCCGGGGCGCAAATGAGGCCGGACGGCCCTGCAGAAATGAGGAAGGACAACAGGAGCGCCGGGCAGTGCCCTCGACTCAAGGGGACAGCGACACACGTCCTGCTTCCCAGACACTCGGGACAGTCCGATTCCTGGACGGAACTCATTTCCATATGACCCTGAGGTTCACCAGCAGCTCCTGACTCCGCCTCACCGCGTAGGAAGATGAAATGCTAAATTCTGACCTTGTTTCCTACTGAAGCCAGAGATGCTCTGCAGAGAGAATGCCAGGACGTTCCCCAGCCTGGAGGCAAGGTTGCGGGTTTGGAAGCGCTGGGCCATCAACACTGGCCCGTGTGATACTTCAAAGGAGCAGGAGGGGTGGGCGGTGGGGCTGGGAAGATCAGATCCTGATGTTAATTCTCACGGGCCCTCGTGACGGGGCCCAGGTCACTGCTGGCTCCAGCCGTGGCGCCTTGCTGGGACGCCCTGGGGGCACGTGTGACTCACGGGACCACCCCCACTTCACAGCGCCCTGCTCTGCGGCTACTCCAAGGAGGGAGAGGGAGAAACTGACTCATACCAGCTGCACGGGAATCACAGGATGTGGACGGAGGTCACAGGCTACGGGAGGGGAGGAGGAATTTTCCACTCATTAAGGTCAAGGGCTTTGGGAGGCGACCGGTAGCTGGTGGTAGAGACGGCTCCCTTCTGACAAGCAATCATGGCGCTACACCGGCTGGCCTCTGGAGGTAGTTACTATCCCAGATAGTCTCATTCCGGGGGTGTGTCTCAGACACAGAAGAGGCTGCTTCCAGAGAACTTTCTAAAAATTAAACCGTAAAGTCAAAGCCAGAAAATACTGTCCTGGAACAGCGAAGAAGTGGTTATTAGCGGTCCTTTTGAACATGCAGGCCGGACAGGTGTATCGTTTACCGGAGACAAAGAAGTGGCTGTGCCTGGGGTGGGAAGGGGGCTTTAAACCCGCCCGCCGCCGTGGCCAACGCTGCAGCAGCCAAACAGCTGGTAGAAAGAGGCGCGACGGGACTCTCTAGGCGGGATGGACAGTCTTCCAGGCATGAATGACTGGGGGGCAAGGGGAAAGGATGCCCCTCTTCTCCCATGATCTGAAGGGGCCACTCGGTGGAACAAGGATGCAGGGATGAGCCCCGCGGGCCGGGCTTGGGAGGGGAAGATGCTGTGAGCACCTGTCCCAGAGCGCCCAGGACGGAGGAAGGAAACCCACGTCTGCCAACCTCCTCCTTCAGTCGCCAGGCCGCTTCCTACTCGCTAAGAGGAGGTGGCCTGCAGAGGGACAGAGCCCCCCCGGCATTTAGGGTCAGGAGGCACAGCTAAAGTAACTTCTGAGACAACGCGAAGGTCCACCTGCCCTGAATTTCTCCAAACCAGGCAGAAGAGCACGTCTGAACCGAAAACCTCCAGAGCAAACTGAAGTCCCCGGCAGTGGGAGGGTGTCAACAACGCAGAGAGAACGGGCTGTGTTTCTGCTCAGCCCCGCCCCCTCCTATTTCGTGCAGCTTTTGTGGACCTGGTGGCAATTAGCTTCATGAGTTATAAGTGCAATATCTGGGAGACGAAGGCAGTAATTAATGCCCGTCTGCTTTCCTGAAGGGTTCCTTCTGTTTGGTCAGACGGTTACTGAAATTCGGGCAGGGAGGCTTCCATCGTGTGCAAGGTTTATAGGAACGAGAGGAAGAACAATTTAATAAGGCAGTAATGACGCTGCTAAATAATTCATCGGGCCGGTGGCAGCGGCAATATTCCCAGCGCTCCATGGCTGCTCTGCCGACGGGTGGGGGAGTGAGCCAGGCAGATCCTGTACAGCCTCCAGCAGCGCCCCCGGGGAGGACCTGCCCGAGGCGCTCCGCCGCTGGCCCTCCATCCTGGACCTGCTCCCGGTCTGTGCTGAGCCCCTTGGACCCTTTCTTCAACCTCCTCAACCTCCTCCTTCTGCCTGACTGTGCCCGTTAGAGATCCAGATGGGTCCTTACGATTACCAGCACCTTTGCTAATTGTATCCATCACGGTTTGTTGAAATGCTGAGAGGCCAACAGGCCTCCGCTCTCCCCGGTTCTCCTGGTGGCCCTGCTGAGTTCTCTGCCTGCCCCAGGGCTGGGGAAGTGGGGAAGGGGCCGGGAAATTAACCTGCCACCGGAGTCCCATCGGACCTCGGCTGAGATACAGTCCTCCTAGAAGACACCCTCCTAGCTGTAGCTGACCACCCGACTGCCCCAGAAATGCACAGAGGAAAACAAATCTCTTCCGGGGCTGGAGCACAGGACTCCTGGGGTAGGTCGATAGGATGGGACTGGGAAGGCGAAACCACCGTTCGGCTGTCCTTGGGGTTAACAAATTCAGAGCCGAATAACACAGGTGGCGGGGCCGCGGGAAGCTCTGCCAGGATAGGGATAATTAAGTCAAGAGGCCGACTCCCTGAGACTCCCTGAGAGGCGGGCTCTCTCGCGTCCCGCTCCACATCAGCTAAGTGGCCGCGTGTCAAGCTGTGTGTCGCCTGATGCACCTAAATCTGTGTCAGGGCTGAGGAGGACCAGGAGGACGCAGAGAGTATTAACAGACACCGCACAAGCGAAAGGGAACCATTTCTGAGGCGCGCCTGCAAAGCACGCAGCGACAGACACCTGCCTCCGGTTTTGCGTCTTATTCCCCGAGACCCGTGGGACGCGTTATTCAGCTCCAATTCCCCCCTCCGCCCGCCCCCGCCCCGCCCCCAGCACAAAGCACTCAAGACGGAGCCTGGACATTCATCTTCTTCCCTTGTGTGCGAGGAGCAGGGGAGACTGGGAGCGAGCTGGGCTGATCCCTCCTGATCTGGAGAGCTGTGTGTACCTGGGGTCAGCGGTGAGACGGCTCAGTCCCGCCTGCCTAGCCAGCAACCCCGGCATCCACTCACGCGCTCCTGGGCTGGCCGGGAGTAAGGTCAAAACAGGGAAAGTTTCCGGAAAGCCAGCCCTGGCCCTCTTCCAGGGCTTTGATAAGCATGCCCCTCAAACCCCGAGATGAGTTTACAAGAGTTCACGGCCCTGGAGCTGGCGCCAACCCCAATGCCAACTCCAAACCACATACGATGGAAGCCCGGTGGCCGGAACGCTCTCGGGCTGGCACTGTAGCCACATGATCCACTTTCTGCCCGGGACCAAGGCCCCAGTAATTAGCCAGGCTGTGGGGCTGTGCAGACTCTCCGCTCTGGGGAAAGTTCTAGCCGAGGGCAGGCGGCTCCCAGGCCCCTGGTCCCCCGGGCCGGCCTGGCCGACCACTCACCAGATAGATGCGGTAGGCGTCCACGCGGCGCAGGGGCCCCCAGCACAGGTCCGTGTCGTTGTACTTGGCCTCGGCCTCTACTCCGCAGGAGTCGTTGCCCACGGCGCTGCTGATAGAGAGAACAATGGCTGAGTGTGGGCCTCCCTGCCGGGCCGGAAGCAGACAGAACCTGCCGTTACCGTTACTGATCGGGGCAACTGCCCGCCAGCTGCAGCTTCGGGTCCCACGCTCTGGCTCTCCACAAGCCACGTTTTTCTGTCTCTGGGGCCAGGCACCTATTCCTTATTCCTGCTGCACTGTTTCCCGGCGACTGGTGGGGATCCCAGTCCCCTTCCCAGCGGGGCGGGGATGGGGTCAGAGCTGAGCAGTGTGTCTCCGAAGGCCAGGACGCACGGCTGGCCGTGATGCGTGCAGAAAAGGGCCTCAGACGTGATGGACTCGTTTGGTGTTGGGCTTCTACCCTGAGAAAACACTGCCCCGACTGCCCAAGGAAGCCCCTCTGGCTGCAGCTGGTGTGGGGGGCAGGGGGGGACACTCACCAGGTCACCTGCATGAGAGAGAAGGGCACGGCGGCAGCATAGATGGCCAGGTCCCCATACAGGTAGATGATGATGCAGAAATAGAACAGGTTGACCCCCACTGAAAGCAACAAAGCCATCGGTCAGGGAGCCGCAGGGAGACAGCGGCCTGCTTTTTTGATGACTACAGCTCTACCTCATCCATGGCTTTCGTTCTCCAAGCGGAGTGGGAAAACAACCCCCAAGTCCTGTTTCTCGTTCTGGCTACCTACGCTGAGATGCTGGCGGGAGACACGTCTGCTCATTGACAGTCGCCCGGTGGTGGGCGGGCCTGGATCAGAGAGGTTCTGCATCCAGGGCGAGCGTGGGGCGTGGACTGGCCAGGGAGGACCCGGAGGCGTCTTCGCGCTCGGGACAGGCTGCCCGGAGGGGAGAAGGAGGGATGGCCTGAGTCAGGGCCTGAACCCCCGGGCTCGCCCGGACCAGGGCCTCCTTCGCAGCAGCACACAGGGCTCTAAGATGAAAGACTGAGGGATTGAAAAGAAGAGAACAGGAAGTGGCCCAGCTCCGGAAGCTGAAATCAGGAGGGTAAGAAGCCCTTGGTTTCCAAAGACCAAGTGCCTCATTCTGAACGTGGTCCATGGCCAAGCACCCACGAGGAAGAAGGGTGGCCTGTGCTGGGGAGGGAGGGAGGCAGGAGTGGGACGGCTCACCTCCCTCCTTACAAGAAGCGTCTGCAGGGGAGGACGCTGACTTCGGAAGGGACGGGACGTGGAAGCTCCCTCTGCAGAGGCAAACCTTGGTCCCCTCTCCCTCCAGGAGGGGCCTGGCCTGGGAGGCGGGAACTCCGGCTCCGGGCTTCATCCCATTGGCCCCTTCTCCTGACCCTGGCAAGTCCCTGACCGTCTCTAATCCTGTGCAGTGAGAATTCAGCCAGCGCTCAATTCCATACATGATCCCAGCTACAAAGATCAGGGGTAAAAGTGCTGAAAAAAGCGTCCGGGCCCTACCACCCCAGGGTCGTGGCCCCAGACCGCCAGTCTCAAACTCCCATTCAGACGGATTGCTTGTTTTTGGTTTCACTGATCTTAAGCTGCTGGAGTCTCCGAGAACAGAAAGAAAAACGAAGTGACAGTTCCCTCCTAATCCAGGTGGCTCAGATGAGCCTCTAGGTTCCGGGGGAAAGCCAGGGACATGGTCCTCCTGGGCTATTTGAGGTCGGCTCTGCTCCTAGGAGCCTAGGCGGAAAACACTCGGAAGATAGGGTTCTTGAAAGAACCCTGGATATCCAAGCTCAGTGGCCCCTGGGGTAGCTTCCACTCAACCCCAGGCTCCGAGCCCAGCCCCGGCTCATCTTTCCGCTCTGAGCCGTCGCTCCTGCAGGGAGGCCCCGCCCCTCCCCACTCCCAGCCCTTTCTCCACCTGCCGTGGACTCAAGTCTGCTGTTTATAAAACTGTCACTGGCCCTCCCTGATCAATAAATTTCATTACGAGACACAAAGTGGGAGGATCAACGAACTTCCGTGAGGACAGCCGTGACCAGGACTGGCATTTCTCGTTACAAGGACTGAGTCTGGACCCCAAGGGAGTCTTGTGTGGAGTGTGGCAGCCCTCCCAAAGGTGAAGGTGACGGTCTATGAATTAGGATAGAGCCGAGCAGTTTCAACCGGGGGTGATTTTGCCCCCCACCCCCTACTGGGGACATCTGGCAAAGTCTGAGGACATTTTTGATGGTCACGACTGGGTGGTGACCCAGTCTACCCACCAACGACTAGTGGGTAGAAGCCAGGGACGCTACTCAACATCCTACAGCACACAGGGCAGGCCCCGCAATGAAGAAGGACCCAGCCACACAGCTATCGCGGAGAGCTCGAGAAACCCAGGAGCAGGTGGGAAGAGAGCATCCTTTAAGACTGAGCTGCCCCTGTACGAACGTGTTTGTTTTCTATCAGATTTGGGTAAACTAGGAGTCTAGTCTGTGGGACGGACACACACACACACACACACACACACACACACACACACACACACACACACACACACAAAGAGAAAACAAAACCAGGGCTTCCCTGGTGGTGCAGGGGTTAAGAATCCGCCCGCCAATGCAGGGGACACAGGTTCGAGCCCTGGTCCGGGAAGATCCCACATGCCGCGGAGCAACTAAGCCTGTGAGCCACAACTACTGAGCCCACGTGCCTAGAGCCCGTGAGCCACAACTACTGAGCCCGCGTGCCTAGAGCCCGTGCTCCACAACAAGAGAAGCCACTGCAATGAGAAGCCCGCGCACCGCAACTAAGAGTAGCCCCCGCTCGCCACAACTAGAGAAAGCCTGCACGTAGCAATGAAGACCCAACACAGCCAAAAATAAATAAATAAATTAAAAAACAAAACAAACCCGCAAGATCCTAGAATTCTTAAAGAAATCAGGGCAGACTGTGAAACATGAAAATTAGGAAGCACGTTTAAGAGGTACATGTCCCCCCTCCAACGTGCATTTTATTTCAGAAGCTTGCATTTGGGAGGAGGCTGTGCAGCAGCCAGAAGGAAATGTTCGCCTCTCTGATCTGAGTCTAATGAGATGGGGAGAGATGGAAAGGGAACAAAGGAAAAGCACAGAAGTGGGCCAGACACAACCGATCTGGTTTTTTAAAATAAATATATTTATTTTTATTTATTTATTTTTGGCTGTGTTGGGTTTTTGTTGCTGCGCGTGGGCTTTCTGTAATTGCGGTGAGTGGGGGCTACTCTTCATTGTGGTGCATGGGCCTCTCACTGTGGTGGCTTCTTTTGTTGCGGAGCACGGGCTCTAGGCACACGGGCTTCAGTAGTTGTGGCACACGGGCTCAGTAGTTGTGGTTCGTGGGCTCTAGAGCACAGGCTCAGTAGTTGTGGCGCACGGGCTTAGTTGCTCCACAGCATGTGGGATCTTCCCGGACCAGGCCTCAAACCCGTGTCCCCCGCATTGGCAGGCGGATTCTTAACCACTGCGCCACGAGGGAAGCCCCCAGTCTGGTTTTGATAAGTTCTGAGAACCCTCAGTGAGGCTGGTCTGGTGGGGAGGACGGAGGGAGGCAGACCCCGGGGCAACCTCAGTCAGGATCTTCCGTCACATCACACCATGGTGATAAACGGACCGCGGGATGTCCTCAGAAGCCACTGAAAAGATTCTAGATTCTAGTTTCCACAATCCCCCTCGGCTCTAACTTACTGTGGCCACATTCAAGACAGGAAAGAACCAAGGGAGACACTCCCCTCTGCAAACAGGGGCTTTGACGAAGGGGCACAAAATCTCCCAAGGTAACTGCAAGGTCAAGGATTTTCTGAGGTGTGTCCGACTTTCTGTGAAGGATCGAACACTTTAAAAAACTAAACCCTAAATAGCTCATCTTCCAAAAGAACAAGATTTGGAACGGAGGTCTAAGCTATTGTTGCAGGAACCAACAAGGCAGCACCCGAGCTGGGGGCTATCCTTCCGATCCCACCAAGCCGCAGGTGGAGCATACGGAGAGGTCACGGTTAGATGCTGAGTCCAGACAGCAGTCCTGAGCGTGGGCTCCTAGCGCCCTCTGCTGGCCACCAGGAAGACACACAGACACACTACCCTACTGTCACGATTAGATGCGCAGTCCAGACAGCAGTCCTGAGCGTGGGCTCCTAGCGCCCTCTGCTGGCCACCAGGAAGAGAGAGAGAGACACACACACACACACACACACACACACACACACACACACACACACACACACACACACTGGGCTCCTAGCGCCCTCACACACACACACACACACACACACACACACACACACACTGGGCTCCTAGCGCCCTCTGCTGGCCACCAGGAAGACACACAGACACACTACCCTACTGTCACGATTAGATGCGCAGTCCAGACAGCAGTCCTGAGCGTGGGCTCCTAGCGCCCTCTGCTGGCCACCAGGAAGACACACAGACACACTACCCTACTGTCACGATTAGATGCGCAGTCCAGACAGCAGTCCTGAGCGTGGGCTCCTAGCGCCCTCTGCTGGCCACCAGGAAGACACACAGACACACTACCCTACTGTCACACACACACACACACACACACACACACACACACACACACACACACACACACACACACACCTACTGCCACAAGGTGGTTGCTCTGTCCTGGCCACCAGGAAGATACACAGACATGCAGACACACACACAGCCACCAGGAAGACACACAGACATGCAGAGACACACACACACACACACAGACACGCAGACACACACACACACACCCTACTGTCACAAGGTGTCTAAAGAACAGTCCAGAAGAAAAGAGAAGACAGGTCAGAAGTAATCAAGCAAAAGGCACAGAACCACCAGCCGCCTCCACTGGCTTCCTTCCTTGGAAAGCTGCTTGGGACTCTCAACCTGTATGAGCTGTAGTCGCTAAGTAGCTGCTTCTTTATTCCTGATGCGCTGATGAACGGGGAGGAATCCAAGAAAACACCGTGAAGTGGTTCAGGCCTCTCAGCAAGGCGGTTTCGCAGGCTGAGGATCTGCTCCTCCCCCTTGCCTGCCCCGTCCCTAGTTGAGGCGGAACCCCCGCTCCGGCTGCCCCGGCCCCCAAGAAGGCACCAGCTCTCCCCCTGCCCTTGCCCCACCTGGAGAAGGCACTCCCACCTTTATTGAAGAACATGGAGGCCATCTGCCCCATCTCCACCCGGTCTGTGATCTCAAAAAGGTTCGGAGATCCGTGCCTCTCTGTGGAGCCAAGAAGAAAGAGGAAGTGGTTGTTTTTTTTTTTTTTCTCACAAGGAAAAGCTCTTAGAAGGGGTGCTGAGTTCACTGAATTCTCCAGAATAATGACATCCCAAGGGATTCAAACTCTTGAGAAAAGTTTTGCTCATGTTTCCTGCTTGAAACATTTTGAAATATCTAGAGGGACTTCCCTGGCGGTCCAGTGGTTAGGACGCCACGCTTCCACTGCAGGGGGCGTGGGTTTGATCCCTGGTGGGGGAACTAAGATCCTGCATGCCATGCAGCACGGCCATAAATAAACAGACTAAATTAAATAAGTAAATAAATACATAAATAAGTAAATCAATAAATCGTCTATAGAAAGGGATCCCAGGGATGTTCACTGTGGGGTGAGAGGGAAGGCTGCGATGCTTCGCCCTGGCGCAACTGGAGTGTGTGTGTGTGTGTGCGCGCGCGTGCGCGCGTGTGCGTGTGTGCACGTGAGTGTGCGAGTGTGGTGTATGTGCAGGTGTATGAGAGTGTGTGTGTGTGAGGGCATGTGTGCGTGTGTGTGTGTGAGACTGAGTGTGAGCGTGTGCACGTGTGTGTGCAAGTGTGGTGTACGTTCATGTGTATGAGAGCGTGAGTGTGGGTGAGTGTGTTGGGATAGGAGGAAGGACAGAAGCCAGAGACCTGACGTTTACTTGAGCTTCCAGGCGCCGAGGTGAAGGGACCTCCCCAAGCTGCAGACGCCAGTTAGCAGTGGAGACAGCAGGGCCGGTGCTCTGCTCTACTGTTGCACGGTGCCTTCCTCGGATCAACCCTCAGGTGGTAAATGCCAGAGGGTCCCTGTAGGGAGTCCCCCGGGCCCTCTCCACGAGTAAGGGGAACCCCGCGGACCATAGCGAAGGAAGCACGGGCCAGCCCAGAAGCCCAAGACTTACGCACAGACAGGATGGGCCGTTTCTCTGCCCGCTCGTAGCTGTCCTGGATGAGCACGTCACTGTCAGAGGCCGTGGAGGAGTCATCGTCTTCCTCCTCCTAGGAGGGGGTGGGACGGGGAGGATGAGAACAAACAAGGAAAAGAGAGGGTACACAACTCTACAGCAAAGCCCTGGGACAGCCAATGGAGAGCCTGTTTCCTCTGTAATTTCTTCCCAGAGGGTATCTGATTAGGAAGCTTTCAACACTTCCCTGCAGTCACATCAGAGGGTCAGACACCCTGGGAGGGAGAAACTGCGGCCCAGTTCCTGGGTACAAAGGTTCAGAATGACGGAGCCAGCTCAAGGCCGTGGGTAGGAGGGACCAATAAGGGGATGTTAAAAGAGCAGAGACTGCGTTTGTTCTGTAAGCTGACGTGGCTGTGAACTTCAGCTCTGGGCTGGGGTCCTGGAGCAGTTCTGTGGTCAGGAGCCCTCCAGGCGTCGGGAGGGAGAGGACTGGCTGCTGAGGGCCACCTCTTTGCACACGACTGCCTGGGGGCACTGCCCGGAGCCAAGAGCAGCGCACACACCTGATGGGTTTCCATTCTCTTCCAGCGGAGCTGAGCGTTGGCTGCCGCCATGGCCTCCACCACAAAGGTAGTAGTCACAAAACTGCAAGGGAAGGCCACGTGTTAACTGCAAAAGGCAGGGAGGAGTATGGAGAAGGTACAAAACAAAAGGAAAAGCCATTTAAGCCCTGACCCAACCAATAAGCCCAAAGCATTCTCTCTCCTGAGGAAGGGATGACAACTTCTGAGATGGGTCTGACCTGATAAAAAAGCATGTGTGAACACGTGGTGCCTCTTGTGCTCTCCCTGACGTCTGTCTATATTTAGAACGTACTTCCAGTGCACTGGAGAGAAGGGTGTGAAATAAGCTGATGGGAAGGAGAGAGAGTGAGCCTGGGGGAGAGGCGCTTTCTTGCCTGGGGGGCAAGGTGGTACTGCTCCTCAGAAGGTGCCTGTTGGGGGGCAGAGGTGGGAGAGACGGGAGGACGGACACCAGGTAATGCTCTAAGCTGGGAAGAGGAGGCTGGTCCACAAGGGGACCCTCCCAGAGCTTCCGGGAAGGGCAGTAGGCGGCTCCCACCTCTCCTCGCTAGCCAAGCGGTCAACCCTCAGTTACATACACTAATGGACGGAGCACAGGTGTGGATATAATTGAAAAGGGGGACTTCCCTGGTAGAGCAGTGGTTAAGAATCCGCCTGCCAATGCAGGAGACACGGGTTCGAGCCCTGGTCCGAGAAGATCCCACATGCCGCGGAGCAGCTAAACCCGTGCGCCACAACTACTGAGCCTGTGCTCTAGAGCCCGCGAGCCACAACTACTGAGCCCACGTGCCTAGAGCCCGTGCTCCACAAAAAGAGAAGCCACCGCAATGAGAAGCCCGCGCACTGCAACGAAGAGTAGCCCCCGCTCACCGCAACTAGAGAAAGCCCGCGCGCAGCAATGAAGACCCAATGCAGCCAAAAGTAAAATAAATTAATTTTTAAAAATAATAATAATAATTGAAAAGGACACTTGGCTCTGGAATCATCCCCTCCTTCTTTTTGGGGGGGTACCTTTACTTTCCTAATAATCTGGTTAGTATTAAAATAACTGTTACTTCAATATTAGTTATTAAAATAAACTACAACATATTAATGCATAATGTATTTTTTAAAATATTAATTAATTAATTAATTAGGTTGCGCTGGGTCTTCGTTACAGCAGGTGGGCTCCTTAGTTGCAGCTCATGGGCTCCTTAGTTGTGGCAGGCGAACTCTTAGTTGCGGCATGCACGTGGGATCTAGTCCCCTGACCAGGGATCAAACCCGGGTCCCCCGCACTGTGAGTGCAGAGTCTTAACCACTGCGCCGCCAGGGAAGTCCCAATAAGCAATGTATTAATAAGTTAAAATATACCAATAAATTAATATATTTAATAAATTACAACATATTAATAAATTAAAATATGTTCACATTTTAATTTCCTAATAATCTGGTCCAAAGCAAAAGGGAAATTGGGAGGTGGCACCAGACATTTGCTGAGAAGTCAGACTAGAGTGAAAAATCATCTTTACTTAAGGAAACGGGAGAGACACGGATGTCAGCGGGAGGGCTCTCCTTAGCAGCCAGTAGTACAGGGGAGGGCCGCTTTCCTGCTGATAAAACCTGAGGGATGACTCCGTCCTTGCTGAAACGACCCGGGATGGAACATGCATCTCCCTGTTTCCTGAAGCCACCGGGCAGGCTCTGCCGCCAGACTCGACCCCAAGCCCCCTGCCTCGGGCGCTGTCACCTGCTGCAGGCTGCCTGCCTGGCCCGGCAGTCAGGTGGCTGGGGGGGGTGGGGACGACACAGAGGTTAGCCCACACCCACTCTATCTCCCTACGGGGGGTGGGGCAGTCGTCTCTGAAACTCCCACTCCGGCCGCCGCCGCCGCAGCACCTCCTAGAAAGGTTTCTCACTACCTTGCCTAAGTGACCGTTTTAACGGCTTTAGATTTCCCCTTCTTTTGGGAAGTAGAACTAAAATCAATCTTAAGGCGTAAAGAGGCTTCTCCAGGTTGCACAAAGCCAGATCACTGATCACGTCCGAACACAGATGGGTTGAGCGGGGTTGGGGCGTGGCGGCCCCTAGCTGGGGGCCCCCAGTAACCACTTCCCGTTCAGGTGGCTGCCTGCGCTGAAGGTCCTTTGAAGGGGACTGCAGGGTCACAGAAGGACAAGGACTTCTGGGGCTCTCGGTTGCCAGGGCTCGCAGTACGTAATGAGCCAACAGTCCCTCAAGGCTGGCCACAAAACCCCCCAGAAGAAAACGTGGGAAGAAACTGAAAAACACGGGTGTTTTCCCATCCTGTGCAGCCTCCTCTAGGTCTTAACTCACTTCAGCTACTAAACCGTTTCATTCCTCCACTAGTGCCCCCTCCTTTGTCCTTCCAGTCTGCTGCCCTCCATGGCCATGGACCACCTACTTCAAACCGTGGCCACCCCTGGCTCCTGAACCCCTCACCTCGCTATACGTTTCCCCTTATCACTCATCACCTAACGTACTCTACCCTTGTTATCTGCACTACTAACTGTCCATCTCCCTGGAGAAGAGAGGTAAGCCTGCGAGGGCGGGGACCTCCGCTCTGTTCAGCAGGATGCAGCCCCAGGTACCGAAGAACAGGGCCTGTTGCTGCTTCTCTCGGGGATGGCTCCCCTTGGTGGGGGCTCCAGGTGTTCCCTCCCCACTTTTTTTTTTTTTTTTTTTTTTTTTTTTTTTTGCGTTACGCGGGCCTC
>NW_021145300.1:196284-232358 GCF_002837175.3 Physeter macrocephalus
GGGCCCAGCCGCTCCGCGGCATGTGGGATCTTCCCGGACCGGGGCATGAACCCGTGTCCCCTGCATCGGCAGGCGGACCCCCAACCACTGCGCCGCCAGAGAACACCCCCACCCCCGGTCTTTTTTGCAGCTTTCAGATTCCTACCAGCTTGAGGGGGCTGGAAACGCTCAGTCCTAAATCCCCTCCTAGCCTGGGGCACCTGCCTGTGAGATCCCCGAGGAGTCATCCGTAGAAGCACCAGCTGGTGGACCCCAGGTGAATCCCACACACCTGCGCAAGGTGCGGGCGCCCCTGAAGGCTGAGGCAGGCGCTGGCCTCCTATCTGCTGCTGAGGACGAAGCCAGGCGAGATCAACACCTATCAGCGCGCACCTGTGTGTTTATCGCTGACTGTGGAACTATCTTAGACAAATTCTAAATTCCAAACTGATCTCCCGTTATCTCCTGAAACATTCGTGAGATTCTCTTCTGTGGTCAGGTGGGACTTTCTCAGGGAACAAACGTCGACCGTAACGTTAAGAAACGTACAAGAGTGGAGGCAAAGCAGCTGGGTAAGAAACACACGAGCATCACGGTGAGACACGCCGCAGCCTGAGTGGAGGTCTTCACTTCTCAGTGATTGGGGGTGGACAACCGCTCCATCAGAGCGAGCCCCCGAGACCTTCGGGCCTCCTTTCCTGGCCCCGGGCACCTGTTAGGGCGCGCTCACCACACACGTCCTCCCCCACGCTGACGGAGAGAGCTCGGGCTTCCTGGGCAGACTCCCCCAGCTCTGCCCCCAGCCCCCCGGGGGTGGCCTCTTACCTCATGAAGCCCAGGAACACCAGCAGGACCAGGCTGACAAGCCACCCAGCCGTGGCAAAGGCCTTGGGCATGGTGAGCGCACCAGTGCCCACGATGAGGTTAAACATATACACCAGTCCGACCTGGAAGCAAGAGAGGTGACATTCGAGCCCAGAAATTAACGAGCCTCACCCCCGAACAGCTCCCAGGGGTGACCCTGGGCAACCGCAAAGCCGTGGAGGCCAGGAGGCCAGGCGAGCAGGTGAGCAGGGAGGGCTCCACCCGGGTTCCAGGGAGGCGGGATCTGCAGCCGGCTGCTGGGAGCCCAGCGTGAGCGCCTGGAAGACTGAAGGCCCGGGTTCCATCAGTCTTTGCAAAACGTCTCTGGTGATGGGTTTGATTCTCCACTTTGGCTGTCATCAGTGCGTATCATCCAGAGCTGTGTCTCAGACGATAGCTCTGTGCTCAGCCGGACTGCAGGTTTCCTGAGGACGGGCCATCACGTCTGGGGTACCCGGAGCAGGGATCAACCCATACTTCCGACCCCCCAAAAAACCCCCGCTTTTCCAAGGCCACCGAGCACGGGACCCAATCCTCCTCTCCGCCCAATCCTGCCAATGCGCTTTGGGACGTCGACGTTCATATGCTGCTTCCCTTTTCCTGCCGTCTTCCCCGTGGACCGGACAGTCTGCGTCCCCTTTGAAACCTCACGGTCTCACTGTGACCCCCCAGGCAGATCCCAGAAGGATTAAGACAAGTTGGAATCGTCTTCCTCTAGCTCCTGATTGGATCACAAAACCATGACGTGGCTGCCCTGCCAGGAGCCCTGGCCCAGGGTGATGTTATGAGAATAAATGTGAGGGTGACAGCTGGCCTTCGGAACTGACTTTTCACAAATGGGAACGTCTCCAAACTAACTTCGACTTTTGTTGGGTTTAACGGCAATCGCCGGCACTGTGAGGCGAGTACACCCAGGTGGGGGCTCGTCTGCTCACTTCCTCAACAGCTCCCGAGGGCCTCCCACGGTCCTGGCCCCGTGCTCAGAGCCCAGGGAGTGACAGCGAGCAGGACGGACAGGAGGACACAGACAAGAAAACAAACGATGATTACCGCCTCGGAGAAGCGTTCTGAAGGAAAGAAGGGGCTCCGTGACAAAGAACAGTGGGTCGGCACTTCAAGTAGAGGACGGCCTCGTGGTGACGTTCAAGCCGGGACCTGAAGGCCGAGCAGGAGCCACCCAGGCAAAGGGCCGGGGAGGACACTGGCAGGTAGGAAGGCCTAAGGTGGGCGAGCGGGAGGGATGTTCCAGGAACTCTGAGGCCAGCGTGGCTGCAGCGCGGCCAGCCAGGCTGCAGGCAGACTCCCGGGCCCTGGTGCACGGGACAGGGAGTTCGATGTCACAGGCAGCGCTGTAAGCAGGACGCTAAGAGCCCAGGCCCTGGTCGATGACCTAACGTCTGATCTCCCGGCAGCTCTGTTCTCTGCGCATCGCTTTTACAAGCTGTAACACTTTGAAGGGCAGAACCTTATTTCTTTATGGATAACAGCCCTGGTGATGGGCTCATGACAGAAGTTAAGAGAAAGCAAAGAGGCCTAAGAAAGTGATGGTTCTCAGCCTAAAGTTTTATGGGGATGGGACTTCCCTGGCGGTCCAGTGGTTAGGACTCTGCGCTTTCACTGCAGGGGGCACGGGTTTGATCCCCGGTCGGGGAACCAAGTTCCCGCAAGCCGTGGGGCGCGGCCAAAAAAAAAAAAAAAAAGCTTTATGGGGAAATTAAGTAGTACGAGAAGCATCTGTGGATTCAGGGATGCCTGAAGGTCTTGGGATGTAAGAGTCAAGGGTCTATTGTCAAGCAGTGTTTCTCAGCCTGAGTGCTGCTGACATTTGGGGCCAGATCACTCTTTGCTGGGGGCCTGTTCTGTGGATTGTAGGATGTTTAGCGGCATCCCTGGCCTGTACCCACTAGATTACAGTACCCCCCACCTTGCCCTTGTGTTGTGATGGCCACAACATCTCCAGACATTGCCAAATGTCCCCTGGAAGGCAAGACTGCCACCAGCTGAGAACCACTGCTGATAAAGATGCAGTGAAATAAACACACTCCCAATGGAAACTTCAAATAAACCTCAGTGAAAAAGACCCTTTACGAACTTGACAAGGAAGTTCATTAGGGATCAACTATTGGCAGTTAGGAGCAGAAATGAGTCATCACATTTGTCTTGGGTTGTTGCTATTTTTTAGTTCTGAGGCAAGCACTCCGGGCCTGGTGGTGCTGCAGGGAATACCACAGGGAAATATACGGCTTCCCCACTTTCCCGGCCAGCGTTCAACCCTCCTTACTTTCAGTAACGGGGATCGGTAAGGACCAATCCCAAGGCGCAGAGCACGACGCAGGAAGCAGACCTGAGCTGAGCCACAGGCCGGGTAGAAGGCAGTTGTGAAGCAGGAGGAAACAAGGGAGTGAATTGCTCTTCTGCTGTTAGGTGACAGTTCTGTGGGGACAGCCTCCAGGGAGGCATGACCAAAAGTGGTGAAACAAAGCCCTGCTGTGGTCTCAATAAAGAAGGCTATGCAAACCGAGCTTCCTCCTGTTCTGGACTCTTCCTCCGTGGCTGAAGTGGGGAAGGCACAGTCCCTGTCCCTCGGGGTGGCTGACCCGCTCCCCTGTGCTCGAGGGGGTTCAGTGCAGCGTTCCCGCGGCCTCACCTGCGGGTGTGCACGAGGCCGGGGTCACGGGCATCTTTCAACGGCTTCCCCAACGACAGTTGTCAAAGGAAACAGAAGGTGGCAGAGATGAGGAAGCAACAACTAGGGTTTCAGGCCAGGAGACAAGCCCTCTTTCCTTCGAAAGCACCCGCATTGATCTTCTGCGAGACCGGCCGGCGGAAGGCAGCCTCAGCAGTTACCCTTATGTAGGCAGTGACCCCCTTCTTCCTCTATTTTGATCACACGACCCCTTCAGTCCCGAGCCACTCATGGTCCCCATAAATGGGGAAACAGACACGCCTGTTCTGAGATCACCTATGGGGGGAATGCATGGGCCTAAACCATGCTCCTGCGTCCCGCGCTATCCTTGAGAGGGTCTGTCATCCGAGTCCCCTGCGAGGCTCGTCTGCCCATTACACAGTTTATGCAGAAGAATGCAGGCTAAGGCAAACACCCCTGACACCCAGGAGGGGCAAGAACTCACAACACGGCACCGCAGAGGTAGGGAGCGGCTTGGCGCCAGGAATGACCGGGTTATGGGCTGATGCACCGCTCAGGGTCATGGTCTCCCGAGGCGGGCAGAGCAGGTTCCGCCCACATCGCGCCGAGCAGCATCTGCGGTAAAGTCCATCCCGCAGCCTCTCTGGGCTCAGTGGGTGGGGCACCTCACACCCTTCTCCTGGTCCCACAGGGGATCAAGAACCATTCTCGCAGGATGGCAGAGTTAAGGAAACCTCAGGCAGAAGGTGTGTTCTCGGCTCAAACCGAGACCACTACTCCTGGTTAACGCCACCTCATCCTCAGCACCATCCACCTTCCCCCCGCCTCTCTCTTCACCGGCAGGATAAGAGAATACGAGCAGTTGTTTACGGCCAGTGCCCAGAGTCGGCCCTTGAACACATGCCTCAAACAAAACCGAACACATAGGAAATGGAGGAAAAAATTTTAAAAAAGCAGAGCCCGCTGAGACTTTTAGGTCTCACTGCCCCATTTCCTGTGGGCACATGCTGACATGTGAAAAGATTACTGAACAGCTGGAGGCACAAGAAAAGTGGGCACATCAAACGTTTTCCTTCCCAACACTCAGCTACAGAAATAACTCATTTCCTCGCCTCTAAGCTTACAGATGTTGTAAGATGACGCAGGAACCGTGGTCATTGCTGATACCAAGAGGAGGCTGTGAGCTGTTACGCAATTCCACTAAGGAGAGGGGCATGACCTGATTCATTCCAAGGTTCAAGAAAGACTTCCCCGGACTTCCCTGGTGGCGCAGTGGTTAAGAATCCTCCTGCCAATGCAGGGGACACGGGTTCGAGCCCTGGTCCAGGAGGATCCCACATGCCGCAGGGCAGCTAAGCCCGTGCACCACAACTACTGAGCCTGCGCTCTAGTGCCCGCGAGCCACAACTACTGAAGCCCATGCGCCTGGAGCCCGTGCTCTGCAACAAGAGAAGCCACCGCAATGAGAAGCCCGTGCACCGCAACGAAGAGTAGCTCCCGCTCGCCGCAGCTAGAGAAAGCCCGCGCACAGCAACGAAGACCCAACGCAGGCAAAAACAAATACTTAAAAAAAAAAAAAAAAAAAAAAGGCTTCCCTGATAAATTACTGAGGTGAAGGAGGCTCCCTTGGAGCCACACACAAATGGCACAGACCCAGCAGGAGGACCCTCGTGTGAGGGGTTTTGCCAGCTGTTCTCAGAGGTGCTTCCTTATGCATCACACCACAGCTCTAGAGTCTATGAAGCTGGCAGAAACAGCATGGATCCGCAGGAAAGCGCAGAGCAGGGCAGCTGTTGAAGGTTAGGTACTTTCTAGAAAGAGGACTCTTGCTATTTAAGGCAGTGCTGCCTTTCTCTGGGATACTTGGTAGCAACAGGCATCAATCATTCGATTATTCCAATCCTCCAGCTACTCATTCAAGCAAGAGGATTCCGCGATGTAACCATAACCTATCTTATATTACACAAAGAAGATAAACTGAGTGTACATGTGAGGGGTGGGGGTAAAGCAGACCCAAGACAGTGAGAAATCAGCCATTCTAGTGGTCCTAGTTACAGACTCCACCAAACGGCAATTGGAGGTCTCTGTAGGCTTTCTCCGCCTCTTACGCCATCCAAGACTATAAAAGTTGTGCAACTTAAAATTCAGCTGAGAACCGAAGTGGTTTCAAACTGCTGAGGGGAGCAGAACCCAGAGTCTACAGCCGACAGCCTGCATCCATCTGAACTGGCCTCAGTTTGCAAGCGCTAGCAGCCCTGAGACAAAAATAACGAGCGAGCAAGTCCGTTTTCCTTTCTTGACCGCTCTCTGATCAACATGTGAAGAGTGAACAAACCCGACGCCCATCACACATTCACCGTGGCTGCTGCTGCCTGGGCTTCCCAGACCGCGCCTCTGAAAGCCGCAGGCCTCCCAAGTACAGTCCACAGGAAGCAGTGTGCTTCTCCAGAAGCCAAGGGCACTGATGTGGGCAAAACAGCTCCAAAAGTAAAACTCACGTAGGGAGAATAGAGCTCCCCGGTCTCTGTGATTTCACCCGCCATTTCCAAAAGCGAGGAAGGGTCCGTCGGCTTCCAAGGTTCCTTCCGTGCGGGGGCGGCGGCGGCTGCGGCTCCCTAGGAAAAGAGCAGACTTCAGCTTTCTAATGGACCTAGACGCGAGCGGAGGGATGTCTACAGAGCCACCCCCTCCCTGTCCTTTAATCACAGCCACTTACGGCCTTATCTGTCAAAAGAGAGCCCGGAGGGAAGGACCTCCCTGTATGATGACACCTGGGTGGTTTCTTCTAACTTTTTCCTGCCTGTGCAGGGCATGTATTCATTGCCGTTCAGACTCCAAGTGATTTAAGGAGCCTCAGACGCCACTAAGAGTCACCCACCACAAGGGTCCCCTTTACACACTCTGGTTATTCCCCCATTGAATGCCAGGAACAGCGAGCTCACTACCACACAGGGAAGCCAAGTAACTGCCTCCTCCGCCTAGAGCAAGGGGCTGGGGGCTTCCCTAGGTCACCCCCCAACCCAACTCCTTGCCCCAGAGCCTCTCCTTTTTAACGGGGCCTCCACGTCTCCCAACCTGCCTTAGGGCTCTCCACCCTCCAGCCTCCCCCTCTTCCCAAGAGGCCCTCTCCGAGCCTCTCCTCCATTTCTTCCTCCCTCCTGGAGGAGCCCCGAGTGTGGCACGACCCCATTCCATCCCACCCTCCCGCTCCGACACCTGCAGCGAAGATTGCTCCCGCTACCGCGGCCGCTGTCTCCGACCCGGCGTAACTGCCGGCGCCAGCTGTCCCGCACCAGCGCCGGCAGTACGCATGCGCCCGCGCCGGGAGCCCACCTTTTTTGTGCGCGCCTCGGGCGGGGCGCACGGCGCTGATTGGGCGCCTCGCGGAGGTGGGACCGGGATTGGGCCCCGGCGGCTGCCGTCTGCGTGGCGGAAGTGGGCGGGGTACGCTCGCACGCTCATGAGGGAGGGGCGGCCGCCTGCCAGGTGGGAAAGCGGGGCAGCTTGAAAGGGGTGGATCACACCTGCTGGGGACACGTTCGTCGGCGAGGAGTGGGTGCGAACTTGGCCGTAGCGGGACCCCAGTGGTTGTGGGGGTTCGAGAAGAGTAGCCTGTAACTCCTCACAAAGAGGAGGGGATTGAGGCCTTAAGCCTGCCTCACCCAAGAGTGGCCAGGGAGGCCCCGATGGCTTGGGGGGTAGGAAGAGGGAGGGCCGGAGCCCAGTGGGGTGGTCGCTGGGAAAAGGGGTTGGAAATACGTTTAAGACAGGGCTGAGAAGTAACCGTGGGGCGGAGTCTCAGAACTGGGGCGAGTGATTGGAGTTTTGGTGATGAGTCTTGGTGCCTGAGCGTGGGGCATCGAGGTTCCGGGTGATGGGGCTGAGGGGACTGGCAGAAAAGCCAGCCCATATTTGGCCCCTTGAGATGCGAGCCCAGGATTGTTTAATCATCTTTCACCAGCCGGGTTCCCTTTCTTGCAAAGGGTTTAAAGTCCGTGTTCTCTGAAGCTTTTGGAAAGGAAGAAGGACAGAGGCTCTTCTGACAACTTAGTCCCAGGAGGCATTTAGCGAACTGAGAGCCGGGGCTCCCACCGTAAGTGGGAGGAAGCTCAGGTGCTGAAATCTTTGCCCTCCCACCCGCAGGCTGCTACCATGAGGTTAAATCAGAACATCTTGCTGCTGGGAAAGAAGGTGGTGCTGGTACCCTACACCCCAGAGCATGTGCCTAGGTAACCATTCCCCTGACATGGGGTGCGAGCCAGATCTCCAAGGTGCAGCGAGGAGGGTGAGCCTGTCTTTTCCCAA
Organism: Physeter macrocephalus; assembly: GCF_002837175.3. Lineage (NCBI taxonomy): Eukaryota > Metazoa > Chordata > Mammalia > Artiodactyla > Physeteridae > Physeter > Physeter macrocephalus. The sequence goes on from NW_021145300.1 coordinate 204,080, forward strand.
ATCTCAGAGGCTGTTTTCTCTGAGAAGGAGAAACATTGGTGTGAGAAGTAATTGCATACAGGAAAAAGTGAAAACTGAAACAGAGGGCTATGACCTCCTTGGAAGAACTCATCCATCCCCCTGTTTCTCCCCTCCATCCCTCAGCTTCCTTTTTGGCCTTTCAGCCAGGAATTCTTTTATGTAAACTACATGTGTGCAAGAAAAAAAAAGATACTGTCTTCTAATTATAAATGAGTGCCATTCCTCTGGTGCCAGTAGATAGGCTCAGTTCTTGGAAACTAAATGTTAGCTTGTCATAAAACTGAGCAGGTGGGTTGTTGTGAGGTCTACTGCTTGGAAAGGCCAGGACTGAGTCGCAGGGTGGGACTGTTGTGGGCCAGGTGATGAATGTCTGGTAGACAGGGATGCTGGTGCTGTAGGCGTGTATTCTCTACTTGTGGTTTTCCTTTTGGGGGTTCCTGGTGCCTGGCCTTTGTGGAGATCTGTCCAGCCTTCTTTGCTGAGTTTGGCTTGCCACAACTTCCCCTCGGGAATTTGAGGAATGTTTAGCTTCAGGCTGCTCCCCCGCACTGACCCCTGAGATAGGAGAGGAGGATGGATGGATAGAACTGCCTCCTGCTGTTCTCTTTAGGACTAGCCTGCCTCTAGTTCTTGGGCCTGTGGCCTTCTGCCATAGGAGCCATTATAACTCTTTCTTGGGGTTCTTCTCTAGCCCTCTGTTAGCCCTGGGGGGGGGGGGTTCTCCTCTCAACCATCTATTTCTTCATCTCATAAAGCGTCAGACTTAGGCTTCTGAATTTGTCCTGCCTGCCAAAGGCCGACCCTCCGTCCCTGCAGGTACCACGAGTGGATGAAATCAGAGGAGCTGCGGCGTTTGACAGCCTCCGAGCCGCTGACCCTGGAGCAGGAGTATGTGATGCAGCACAGCTGGCAGGAAGATGCAGACAGTGAGAAGTGGAGGCCCAGGGCTGTGCTGCTCATGGGAGGGCTGATTCCGGAGGCCTTACCGGCTTCCCACCCTTTCCTGTTCCCAGCTGTAGCCCCGCTGGGGCCACAGAAAGTTTGCAGAAAGCACTTCGTGAAAAGCCTGGGAGGTGCCTGAAGCCCTCAGGCTGTGATGCCCCCTGAAGCAAGTCCCTGTGGCTGGCGCTTCTGTCCTCTTCCCCACTCACTGCACCAGGCGTGAAGGGATTTAGAGAAAGGAAAGCATTTGGGGCTCTGGCTGTAAATCGAGGCCCTGCCCCTTATGCCCCTTGCTGCAAGCCCCGTGTGGTTCATGCTCTCTGAGAATACAGTTGCTGTTTGCAGAAGGCCATTGTTTCCTGCATGAGGCCGATTTAGGCTTTGTAATCAGCTGAAGGAAGTGCTGGCTCCCTTGTTCTGCCAGACTCAGAGACAGTGGTCATTCTCTGCAGTTCTCTGGCTCGGGTAGGAAGACTGGCCTCCCTGCACTCCTTTGGGGGGTGTAGGTGATAATCCCGTCGCCTCGTTCCTCAGAGTGTACCTTCATCGTGCTGGATGCAGAGAAGTGGCAGGCCCAGCCAGGCACCAGCGAAGAAAGCTGCATGGTGGGAGATGTGAACCTCTTCCTCACGGATCTAGGGGACCCCTCCTTGGGGGAGATTGAGGTCATGATTGCAGGTTTGTTCCACCTGGCCCTGCCCTCCATCCCTCTGGTCCTCAGATCCGCTGAACCTGAAGCCACCGAGGCTGTGTAGGGCACTCAGAGAGCTCCGTGGGCAGCTCCGGCCTTGGTGAGCCTAGCACCTGGCTGGGCAGACTGTCACTTGGCACCCTGTTAGCCTTGTGGCTAACTACCCCTGGTAGTTCCTTTTATTCCCGTCTCATGCTCAGGTGTGAACTTAACCTTTGGTTTTAGGGTCTTCAAACTGCAGTCTGCCCCATCCTTGGGGTGGACTGGGGACCCTCCAAAAATAAACGATCTTCCCTGGAGCATCTCCCCACGGCGTGGGAGGAGCCCCTCCAGTTTCTGTGTCCATCAGGGTCCTCAGCCTCTTTCTAAGGGGCCGTGTGACTGTCCTCGTGGGGCAGCACACTGAGCCGAAGGGGTCAGTTTTGGGGTCAGGTTGCTGGGTGCCTCTAAGCTGTGCGAGCCCGGGCGAGTCACTTAACTTCTCTGGGCCTCTGTCTCCCCATCTGAAGAATGGTACCCATGTTTGCGAACTTCCTAGGGTTGTGAGGATGACGTGAGCCGGGCATGCACCGTCAGTGACTGTTGTCCTTCCTCCTAGAGCCCAGCTGCAGGGGCCAGGGCTTGGGCACCGAGGCCGTCCTCATGATGATGTCTTATGGTAAGGAAGGCCGAGCAGGCCATGTCGGGGAGAAGTGGCCAGGCCCCAGGAGAAGGCGAGGGCGTGTTGGGAGGGAGCCTTCAGGCCCAAGGGTGGGAGCCGGTGACAGGCGTTTCCATCGCAGGCTGGGACAAGAGGGGCCGAGGGTGCTGGGGAGGTCGGGGAGAGCTTCATCCTGCAGCTTATCCCTCTCTAATCTCTTCTGGGAGGAGTGACCAAGCTAGGTCTGACCAAGTTTGAGGCTAAAATTGGGCAAGGAAATGAACCGAGCATCCGGATGTTCGGAAAGCTTCACTTTGAGCAGGTGAGGATGCTGCCAGCGAGAGGGTGAGGCCTGGGTCTGGGTGGGCCCCGTGGTGCTAGGACTTGGGCCTGTAACTCAGTCGGCCCTGCTCTGTCTGGATCACGTAGGTGGCTGTGAGCAGTGTCTTCCAGGAGGTGACGCTCAGACTGACGATGAGTGAGCCGGAGCGGCAGTGGCTTCTCGAGCAGACCAGCCACGTGGAAGAGAAGCCCTACAGAGCTGGGGCGTCGGAGCCCCGCTGACAGCCGGCCCTGTGGGCCAGCCACCCTGTGTGGCTGGGGGTGTGAGACCAGAGCCCTGCAGCAGGCAAACTGAGGGGCCTATGGGGCAGAGTGCTCTGGCCTTGCTCCAGCCTGGCACCCTCCTCCTGGGGCCCTTCAGACTCCGGGCTGGACTTGCCTTGGCCTCCCTCTGGCTGGCCTTGTGGCTGAGCCACTCCAGGGCCAGCCCCTCCTCCTGGCCAAACCTGGACTCAGACTCTTGGAATCTGGAGTGGACGGCAGGAGTCCATGGGAAGAGGCAGGGTGAGGGTGGAGCTGGAGACGAGGGGGCGCCTGGTGAATGGGCAGGACCTCCCTTTTCCCTGGAGGGCCAGAGGGGCCACCGAGGCTCTGGCCGGGAATAAAGCGCACTGCACACAGCTTGCCCTGTTCTCTTATTGGGCCCGTGTGGAGGTGAGCTGCCAGGAGGGCCAGCCTGCGGCATCTGGTCCGGCGTCGTAGGGACAGGGGAGGGGTAGCTCGGTCCTCTGTCATCCAGCAGAAGCAGGTGGCTGTGACCCCGGGAGGTCTGGAAATGAATGAGTTCGGCCCTGAAGGACAGACAGGTGGCTTGGAAAGTGGGCGAGTGTCCTTGCTCCTTTCTCTTTGGAGCCAGTTTTGGGGGTGGAGTAAGTTAGTTTTGGATGCAGCTCCATGTGGCTGGAGCATCCCCCCTGCTGATGAAACTTTGGGCCTCCTGCTCAGCTGCAGGGTCTTCCGAAGGAAGCGGAGGCCACTGAGCGGTGTCCTCCTGAGGGCACCTGCGTCCTGGCTCTCCACGCCTCATCCCTCCGCCTCTGGGAGCAGCTGCACCTGCGAAGGCCACTGGGGGGTGCCAGAGGCACAGGTTCGGATGATTAGGCTGCTTGGCAACCGGGGCTTAACAGGCAGAGCCGGGCCAGGGCTCCCCACCTCAGAGCGAGGGGTACACCCTTTGACTTCTAACCCCGTCTCATGCCCTGTCGTAATCTGGGGTGGCCATCAAGACAAGTCAGGCATGTTTCAAAACACAATTGGAGAAGAGACCCTTGAGGGCACCTAGGACATTTTCAAGGGGAGGAAATGGTCCCAGGCCAGTTGAGGCACTCGCCCAAGACCCCAGAGCTTTTGATGGCAGAGCCAGAACTGTGGCTGACAACTCCCAGTTCCCAGGCCTCTGGATCCTGGCCTCGCACCGGACTACGCATGTGCGAAACTAGAATCTAGAGCGTGCCTGAAGCTAACCCACAAACTTTGCTTGCTGGGGCCCCCGGCCCCACAGCGAGTTCCCTGTGAGCCACGCGTTCCTTCCACCTGTCCCCAGCTTCATCAGAGGTAAAAGGCCTTAGGACTCCCCCACCCGGCAGGTGAGGTAGGGAGGGGCCCCTTCTCAGGCTGACCTGCAGGGGGCCTCCGTCAGGGGTCAAAGGGCAGGCTGGGGGCCGGCCAGGCTCAGCCTAACTGCTGCCAGTGGTGTTGTGTTAAGGGTTTTGGAAGGTTTCTCTTAACAATGGTGGGATTCAAACCTTAACAGGTCCGATAGTGACGGCCAGATAGTGACCTGCCCTTCTCTCAACCCCAGGGGCTCCACGGGTCCCCACCCTGGTCCTCTGTCTCCCTACTTGTTCTCCTCAGTCCCAGGAACCTGGCTTCTGAGTGGTCTCCCGGTTGGGTAGAGAATAGCCCAGGGCCAGCTGCCCTTCCTTCTCAGCACCTGCCCAGGAACCTGGCCCTGGCAGGCCACCCTGGCAGATGTCCAGGATGTGGCCTCAGGGGCCAGAGGTATAAGGGACCTGGGTCTCTCATGGAGGAGCAGGGCGTTTTGCTCTTGGAGAGTCCCCTCCATGCCACCTGCCACAAGCACGTCCCAGGGCTCGGTGGGCCAGGTTTGTTTCCCCCCAGTCCCTCCAGTCAGGTCCACGGCCAGATAGTATCTGGGACCAGCTCAGGCCACTCCTGGGACTCCTGTACCTCGCTGGCTGTGGGTGGAAAGATGAAAGCCGAAAGCCTTCTCTTTCCAAGTCTGGCTCCGGCGTGATTTCAGTTCCAACGCTCCTGGGATCCGAGGTGCCTTCTCGGCGCCCTCCGAGCACGTGGTAAAGTTTAGCTCCCACTTTCCCCGATGAACGTCCCTCTAGGGCAGCCCCAGTGAGCCAGGCACATGGGGTGGGGGTCGGGGGGGCCCGGCGGGGCCACCCAGCAGCTACAGGCTCAAGGCCCTCGGGATAAAGCCACCCCACCTCCGGCTCCGGGCTTGGGATCGCAGGGAGCCCTGGACCATCCATCCCCTCCCTGCAGCTGTTCCCTACCCTCTCCGCCAGAGGCCACGCCGGGAACACCCATGGACAGAGCTCCAAAGGAAAACACAGAGGCCAAGGCGGTTTGGAGAAACCAGTTGAATTTCGATGGCGTTTCCTTACAACTGTGCCTGGCTCAGGGCTGGGCAGCGGGTGGCCAAACCCTCCCCGTGTTGCCCAGGTCTCTGGGGGATGGGGACAGAAACAAAAAAGTTCTAGGCTAAGGCCGCTGCTACGTCCTGGATGCAACAACCTGGAAGATCATGTTAATCAAGGAAACGAAAGTCCCGCCGAAGTCTGTGGTACTGCACTCTTTAAAAAAAAAAAAAACAAAAAACAGACAAACGAAAATAAGATGCCCAAGCCACAGCTTAGGATGATGGCCCCCTGTCCACTCCGAGATGTTGCTGTGATCTGAGTCCTTGATCAGTCCTGGACCCAGTCATCACCTGGGATCCTGTGGGAAGGTGACCTCTCGCCCAGTCCCACGATCCTTGCTCGGTGGAGGTCCCAGTGATGTCCCAGGAGGGTGGCATCGGGACACCTGGTAGGCTGAAGCACCCGGGGGGGGGGACAGTCTGCTTTCTGATTGGGGCCAGGACAGAAAAACAGTCACCTTCCCTGAAGTAAGGGAAGAACACAGTCCTCTAGAAAAAGATTTGCCAAGAGAGGAGATGCTGGTGCTGATTTGTATGTCGATTTGGGGGTAACTGGGGAAGAGGGGAAAGGAGTCGGGTCGGGGTGTGGGGCTGGCCCGACCCTGCCAGCCTTCCCGGTGGCTGGTGGGAAGGGCACTCAGAGGTTGCTGAAGAGTTCGTTTTTCTTGCTCCAGTCCATCTGCGGGGCCCGTCTGCTGCTGCGCTTCTGGTGGGCCCTCTCTTTGGCCACGGCCAGGGAGATGTTGAAGTCCAGGATGGGGTCGGAGGAGGAGGAGGAGGAGGTAGATGAGGGTGCCGTGCAGTCCTGTTTCTTGAGGCTGTCTTGGGAATTCAGCTGTAAAGAGGAGGGGGCGGCAGAGAGCGGGAGTTAGTGCCTTGGCGAGGTGGCTCCCTTGGGGCGGTGCCCAGGGAAGCCAGGTCACAAGAACTGAACGCGGCTCAGCATGTGACCTCCACACAGGCTGGTGTGCCAGGATCAAGCGTGGCCTGGGAATGGACTTCCTGTCACCCAGCGCCACCCCCCTCCGCCCCGCCGGCCAGCCTACCTCCTCACTGGTGTCACTGGAGGTGGATCTTGCCAGGGTTGGCCTGGGGCTCTCGGAGGCCGTCTCGGCCAGGGCTTCGCGACTGTTCTCCTGGCACAGAGAGGAGGCGTGTTGGGTGGGCAGGGCGCGGGGTGGGCAGTCCTGGGCGAGGAAGGGCATTCCCGGGGAAGACAGGCGCCTCGGTCTGAGAAGTTCCCCTTAAGCCCTTGCTATCCACCCCAGAGCCCCACCGCCTGAGCCTGCCAGGGCCCCTCGAGGGTTTACATTTTCACATTCTTCCAAGGATCAGAGGGTAGCCCGGTTCCACCACCCAGGCAGGAGGAACCGTCCATCGTGGGATTAGCTGAGTTACCCGCCCCAGTCCTCCCAATGGAGCCTTTGGGGCTGACTTGCCTTTGGGGACGGCGACCCAGGAGGGGCCTCCTGGAGGGTGGGGACACTGGGAGCATCTTTGCTTGGCGTGGGGAACGCACGCCCGTGATGCTCCCTGAATCTCCTGCAGCCCATCTGACCGTTTACTTGGACTCGACCCCGGGATTCTAGAAATCTTAACGCCAAAGCAGCCAAGAAGGGCTTTGAAGGAAGGAGGTGGATGAGAGTTCTAGACCCCCAGGTGGAGTGACAGAAGGCTCAGGTGGTCCAGGGCCAGCCCCTTGCTGTGGCTGTCCCCCAGCAGGAGCCCCGGGGGAAGGGAAGCCTTTGAGCAGACCCTGCAGAGAGCGCCCGTTCTGTGGCCCCACAGCGAGTCGGCCCATCCTAGAGCCAAGGCCTTGACCAGGGCTGTGTGGTGTTCAGCTCCTGCCTGGTTCCTCTGCGGCCCCGGCTGGCACCAGGCCCCGCCATCTCTCCCCCAGCCTCCGCTGCCTTCTCTTCCCTTCTGTCCGGGGAGGAGAGGCTTTGTTCTTCCAACCCAGAAGTAGCAGGGGCCGGGAAGCGCGCGGCCAGACACTGCAGCTCTGTTCTTGGGGGGAAGAATGGCCTCCTCTGTGCGGTGGGGAGCTAGAGGCGGAGCTTGTCACCCAGGATGGCGGGCTGCAGACGGGCCGGCCAGGCCGCTCTCCCTCCCCGCTGCCTTGGCCCCAGGCGGGGGGCTGAGGGATAAACGGGCAGTCACATAGCTTGGGGCTCAGGAGGGAGCAGCCTGGAAACCCGTAGTTTCCACCTGAGCCAGATGCCGTCCACCTCCCACCTCCTCCTGCACCCCAGGACTGAGCGCCAGAGAAGCAATTAGGGGTCTGCCTTTACCTTCCGGATCTCTCCATTGGTGAAGGGCTCAGGCAAGGGACCTAGGCGAAGGAGAAAAGAGCGGAGGTGAGTCAGAGGCTCTGGGGAATGCCGATGGAGTGGGGCATGGAAGGCAGTGGAAGTTGTGGGGTTTGGGCAGATAAGCAGATCTTGTTCCCCAAGGTCAGTGTTTAAAAGTCTCCTGACTGCCACCCGCTGTGAGTACCTTTGACATTTCGACAACCCAGCACCCACGTAGATTACGCGTGTGTGTGACAAAAGTTTAAGAAAACAACTTGCCCTTACTACATCGCAATGCTTTTTGATGTTTTCTATTCAGTTTCATTAAAAAAAAAAAAAGATGCTGGCCTCTGACTACTCGATTAATCCCAAGAACCCCTGATGAGTAAGGAGCTGTTTGAAAAAAAGCACTGTCCTAGAGGGGGCTGAAATTCCAGGCTGGCCGCCTACCAGCCACCCGGGAAGCTTGTTAGAAATACAGATTCCTGGGCTTTCGCATCAGTTTCTGTTTCAGTGGGTCTGGGACAGGCCTAGGAATCAGTATCTTTCAAATGCTTCCTAGGTGACGGTGGCGTCACCAGAACTGGAACCACACCCTGGTTATGATTAGTACCTGCAATCAGCTGAAAGAAAAGAACCCCAACTCCTACTGGCCGGTGTGGGGATCGGGGTTGGGGGGGAACCAGAGGGCTCAGGGCAGAGTCCTGGGTGTGCCCTCCCCCAGCCAATGGGAAACCTGGTGGTGGCAGAAGGCGTCAGAGGGAGAGAAACCGGGCCTGGGGTCACCCTCCCTGGGCTCACTCAGGGTAGACACCCCACCTGGCTGCAAGGGGGGCTGTTCCATCTCTGGGGACTGGTCAGCCTGGGTGGGTTTCTTCTGAACTCTTAGCTTAAGATCAGCGTGTGTCTTTTCCTCCCCTGGACCGGGGCCCCGGCACAAGGCAGGCATACCTGACTCTCACCCAGCCTTCCCACGGTGGCTGGGCAGGGGATCGTGGGACACGGGGACACTCGCTCCCATCCCCCTGCAAGCAGCCCCTCGCCCATGAGCTGCAGGCTGTCTCACTGTGGCGGGGAGGCAGCCGCTGGGAGGGGGCATTCCTCTCCAGGGAGAGAGTTATATCCAGCTGGGAGGAGGGTCACCCGGGGAGGGTACCCACCCCCAGGTCTCCCTGTGCAGGTCCTCTGGCCAGAGGCTGCAGTCACTGAGGTTCCCAGGGCGTTCCCACCCAGCCAGAGGGCGACAGAGGAGGGAGGAACGCCTGAGGGTTGATGACTTGGGGGTGGGGGGCGGAGAAGGGTGCTGGGGGAGGCCGGGGGAGGTGTTTGAGCAGCTGAGGGGAATCCAGATTGCAGCTGTGTCTTCCCACACCATGTTGCCAAGAACAAGGCTGGGGGCTTCTCTTGGCTTCAGTTTCCCCCTTAATGAGAAAGGGGATTATCTGAGTTACCTGGTTTCCATGAACTTGGGAGCCAAGGGTAAAGGGGTACCCACCTCCCATGCCCAGAGTCTGCTAGCGACTTCTAACTCACCCATCCCCGCTTCCAGGAGCCCCCAGGACCCACTGGGCCCCTCCAGCTGGGATCTAAGTTTGTGGCAGGACCTTTGTGTGGACCCATCTGCTACAAACATGACCCTCGGGGAGGCCCCACCCATTGCAAAGTCCAAAGATTTACCACCCAGCCCCCCAGCCCCCCAGGAGCCATCTTCCCAGGGAGAAAAGTCCAGACCAGGGAGCAGAGCACTGCTCAACTCCTCCCTGCCCCGGTGCAGCAGCCCTGCCCCATTTGGCTTGGGCTAGGGCGGGGGAGGTGCCAGGCTTGGCAGGGTGATGCGGGGGATGGGGAGGGCAGGGGCCCAGGGACCCACTGCTCTCTAGAGCCAGCGAGCCTGGGTTTCCAAGACAACCTGAGAGAAGGGAAGGGGAGGTACTGGGCCCTGTCATTGGACTCTGATCTGACCAAGCTAAGGCTGGAAGCCTCTCCAGGCTTAACCCTTTCCTTGCATCAGCACTGCCCTGAGAGCTTGCTGGGGGGAGAGGGGTGGGGGCCCAGGCCTCCCTCTGGCGCTGCAGCTTTGGCCTGGGAATCAGCAGCTCTATTCCATCTCGCCATCCCTCGTGCCAGCTTCCCCCCGTCATATGCCACCCTCAGAAACCCACCGTCAGCGCCGGCGTCCTCTCCCTGACCCTCTCTCCCAAGCTACACCGTCTGCCTCCCGTCCCGTGGGACACAGCGGAGTCTAGAGCGCCGGCCCACACCCCTGACCTGGGGGCCTCAGGCCGCCGTGCCCAGCTCACCATGCAGGTGGTCCTGAGATGGGATCACTCTGCATTTCTTGAAGAACTCATCGGTCTCCTTGTCCACCACCAGCAGCTTGGCCTCGTCCCCGCCAGCCTTGATGGCAGATACCACGTCCCCGTGCTGCTTGCCCTCCACGCAGACCCCGTTCACCTGTGGGTGGTGGCAGGGGTTACTGGCACAGGTCTCCGTTCCAGGGTGGGCGGGGGCAGGTGGAAGCAGTACAAGGGGTCCTCTCTGTCCTCGGCCAGTTGGCAATTGGGGGACACTCAGCCCCCGCCTTGCCTGTGGAGTCCTGAACCAGGCCAAGTGATCCTTCCACCTGACGGTCAGATGGGGAGGCAGGACACGTGGGAAAAGCCAAAGAAAATACCCGGCCAAGACTGAACAAACACAGCTGTGAGATGGGACGGGAAAGATCTGGGAGGCCTGGGTTGGGCCCCAGCTTTTCTAGGTACTTCCCTCCCTGGGCCTTGGTTTGCTCACATGTAAAATGAGAAGTCTTGGGAGAGCTGATCTTCCAGCTCTAAGGTTCTAAGACTGAGATTCTGGGACCGGCCCCAAGACACTTGGTTCACGTTTCGTCTCCCAACGAGCATAGCACAAGAGTGTAAGAGTGTGCCTGAGAGCCCCACTTGGGAGAAGGGTTTCATCCTCCCGGCCCCATCCTTGTGCCTGGCGTGGAGGCCTCGGGCAGAGGAAAGCTCTGGCGGTGGCCCCAGACGTCTAGCTGGATGGGACAGCTGAGTGTGTCTGCTCGGCGAAGAAGAGCCCAGGGGAGATCCAGGCAGGAGAGAAGTCAGTCCATCTCTCCATCCGTCCACCACCCATCTTTCCTTCCTTCCTTTTTTTTTTAAATCTTTTTTTTTTTTTTTTTTTTTGCCACACCGCATGGCTTGTGGATCTCAGTTCCCCGACCAGGGATCGAACCCGGGCCCCAGGAGTGGAAGCGCGCAGTCCTAACCACTGGACCGCCGGGGAAGTCCCCCATCTTTCCTTCCTTTTGTCCTTCCTTCCTTCCCTCCTGCCCACTCACCCACCATCCTCCCCCCTCTCCCGTCCATCCATCCGTCTGGTATCTCTGGGCTGCCCGAGCCTCACGGGCTGATGAAGGAGCAACGATGTGATGCCTGCTGCAGGGGAGGCCCCCTGCGGTCAGGAAGGAAGAGCCTGGGAGGAGAGCAAGAAGCGCTACCTCCACGATGCGGTCCTGGGCCCGGAGCCCCGAGGCCTCAGCGGGCGAGTCTGGGTCCACTGCCCGGATGAACTGGCCTGGCTTGGACTTGTCGCTGTGCAGGTTGAAGCCGTAGCCGTTGGGGCCCTTCTTCATGGCGCAGAGCCGAGGCCGAAGCTCGTGCTGCGGGGAGAAAGGAGGGGCCCCGGTCATCCCACAGCATCCCGGTTCCGCCCTCCCTGCTCTGTGCCTGACCCCACCTCCCCACCAAGGAAGGAAGGCTGGGGGAGGATGCAACCTTGCTGAGATCCTACACAGCAACGAGGGAGAATGCTGGCCTGGGACTCAGAAGGCCTGAGACCCCGCACTGCAGCAACCCGGCCAGGTGACCCCGGGCAGGCCACCGTTCCCTCTTCTGGCAAATGAGGGGTGGGAGCAGATTAGCTCAAGTCTCTCCCCTTTTGACATTCTAAGGGTAATCACGTTATTTTGATCACTACCTCATCTCTCAGGGGGTAGCATCCCTGCCAGCCTGGCTGGGTACCTGGGGCAGTGACTGGGGACCCCCAGCCCTTTTGTACCCTATTGTCTGCAGCGCGGGAAGCACGGGCAGCTGGTTACTCAAAGCTGGTCAGCATGTTTACAGTGAAGCCTTTTCTCGCCCACACGGACTCCTGTCTCGTCCCCACCAAGCAAAATGACCCAGCCAGAAGGGAGCTGGGGGCCAGATGACCGCAGAGCGGAGGGAGACACAGCCAGGGGTCCCGGACAGGACAGGCACTTCCCACCAGCAGAACCAAGGCTGAGGGCAAAGGCAGCGACAGAACCCCCAAGACCGTGTGGGTCCCTGAGGAGCCTGAACGGGGAGGGGAGCAGTGAGAAGCAGGGCTGGGCTGAAGGCAGCCCCGTGTGGCTGTGGCCCTGGCCTGGAGAGGGGGACCCACGGAAAAGGCACAGGAAGATTGCTCTTAAACACTCAGCCCCTCCGCTGAAAACGGTTTTCACCAGCCTAAGCAGCTTAGCTTAGAAGCTGCAGCCCTAGGGTACGTTTACATGATGGAGGGAATACAGTGTGAGGGGGCCAGAGGTCTGAGCCCATGACTGGCTTGGGGTCCCTCTCCCCCTTCTCCCAGGCCTGCTAGCTCTGGGTTATCACCCGGCTGCCAGGCAAGGAGCAAAAGCTGAAGTCAGGGCCCTGGCCCAGGTTCCAGCTTCTCCTGCTTACGAGCTATGTGACCTGGGGCAGGTAATTTCCTTCTCAGAGCCTTGGGTTCCTTGTTTGTAGACCATTCTTAGTGCCAGGGTTGCTAGGAGGTCCAGGGGGTAATGAACATGTGTGGGAACACCTGACCAAGCTAAAAATCCCCGGGCACGGTTTGCCATCCTTGTTAATATCAATCCTAATGAATAGTCACGAGAAGCTGAGAAGTGAGATTCTGACGGGGGTGGGGGCGGGGGTGGTGCGGTGCCGGGTAGCTCTGAGACCTCACTCCCCAGCTGGGAGAGGAGAAGGCAAGGGAGGGCTGGGGAGGGAGGGGAGGGCTTACAGGCCTCCTGCCCCAACTCGCTGGCCCCAGGAGGCAGCTGCCATCTGCAGTGAAGACTCAGTCCCCACCCCTTTGCTCTGGGCAGGGTAGGGAGGTGGCCGGAGGAGGGTGACTCTGCTTTCCTTTAGATGCCTGGGTGGGCCTTTGTGTGTTTCAGGCTGTTGGTAGGGGGTGTGGAGAGGCCGAGACAGGAAGGAGGGGTGAGGTGACGTTTAGGCCTGGGTTTACCCTAATCTGGGCGAGAGGCCCCGTGTGCTCTCACTTCACCCCCAGACAACAGCTGAGACAGTTAAGTGAGCAGAAGAAAGCGGGGGGGCGCCCACGGAGGCACCCTCTTTTCTCCAGTTCTCCTCATCCCCCTCTGGTCCTCACTGCAGGCCCTCTCCCCCGCTGGTGCCCCCCTCCCGCTGCTTCCCCTGGGGTCGGGGGAATCACCTCCAGACAACAGCTGAGACAGTTAAGTGAGCAGAAGAAAGCGGGGGGCGCCCACGGAGGCACCCTCTTTTCTCCAGTTCTCCTCATCCCCCTCTGGTCCTCACTGCAGGCCCTCTCCCCCGCTGGTGCCCCCCTCCCGCTGCTTCCCCTGGGGTCGGGGGAAGCCCTCCCGCAGCCTGCGGCCCCCGCCCCCCACCAGGATCTAGTTCCGGGAGTGAGGCTCTTTTCCCCTCAAGCTAATCCCTCCACGGAGCTGCCAGCCCAGCCCTCCCCCAGGCCCAGGGGAGCAGGAACAGGTCCGACCAGTTGCTACCACGGGGCAGGCTCAGCTTTCTGCCCCAGCCGGGCAGTGCTCTGCAGTCACCCTGAGAAAGCGGGGAGGGTGAGTCACGGGGACGGGAGAGGGCTGCTCTGAGGTCTCTGCTCCCCACGCAGCCCCTCACTGCAGACAGACTTCCTCCCATCCTCGAGATGGGGTTAGGGGTAGGGTGAGGGTTAAGCCGGACCCCTATCCTCGAGATGGGGAAACTGAGACAGGAAGCCCACTGCCTGATGTCAGAGCTTCACGGTGCAGGAGCCAGGACGCCATCCCGGGCTCTGACTCGGGACCTGCGCTCCTGCCACCATCCCTGGAAGGACCCAAGCCCGGGCTGGGAGGGGGCCCACTTGGAGCTGAGAGCTGCAAACACCGCTTGCAGCCTCTGCTGGGAGGGGCGAGGAGATGATGAAACCGCAGGCTTCCTTCCGAGGCTCAGGCTCGCGGCCTCTCGCGGGGCGACACGGCGGTGAGCAGGCCCGGCGGCTTCGGGTGTCCTCCTGGCTGGAGGGCCGGCACTGGCTGCCCCCGTGATGGGTCTCTGGGCCGCGGGCTTCCCTCACTGATCCTCAGCACCTTTCACCCCGGGGACCCTTGCCTGGTGACCTGTCGTATGCACCTCAGTCCCTTCTGCCGGCGCCAAGCCATGAGGATCTCAGGAAATGGTAGACCCACCTGCAGGGCCCAGGTCCCCGCTGCTCCCTTCCCCCTGCACTGGGACCTGTTCCGTTGCTTTCTGGGGGTGTCTGGGCAGGGGGGGACAAGGAAACCCCAGGCGTTTTCCGAAGACAAGTAGAGAGCCCCAACCAGCTCCCATCTTCCCCAGTCCCCAGAGGCTTCCTCCCTTCCCATGGGACTTGGTGGTGGTGGGGCCTTCCCATCCTTCCCGCATTGCTCTCCACCCTTCCCCCAGCTGCCCCCAGGAGGTGTCGTTGCCAGCTGCTGAGTCAGCCCATCAGAGGAGCCCATCCCAGCCTGGTGGAGGCTGGTGCTGTCAGGAGTCCTGGGGGCAGCTCCCTAAGGGTGTGTGGTCTCCAGGCCCAGCACTGAGAAGAGAAGATGGGGAGGGGGAGGGGTCAGGTGCTGGCCGGAGCTTGGCCACCATTGCTCTGGGCCCACACCCCCAGAGCTGGAGCAAGGCCTGGGTTCTGCCTCTGGGGCAAGGGGAATAAATGGAACATCCGGGACATCTTGGGGGTGGTATGCGGCTCCCAGGAGCTCAGGAGGGGACTTGTGCCACGGTGGCAGCTCCGGAGGGGGAACATGGGCCCAGCGTGTTCAGAGATCCAGGTGGGACTTCCAGTGAGGAGGACAGCTCGGAAGTAAAAATCAGGATCTGCTCAGTGGGGAGACTGGTAGAGAAGTGAGAGGAAAGACCATGAGGCAATGGTGGCCGACGGGCTGTGCAAATGGGCTGGGGCGGCTGGGGGCTGGCTCTCACTTCCAGACAATGCCAGACCTGCCTTCCGGAACAGACCCTGTCAGGAGACCTGCCTCTGGACTCTTCCCACGGGGGCTTCTCCCACCCTCTGGGCCTCAGGCTGTCCCAAGCCTTGCACAGGCCTGCCCTGGCTGCTCCCTCCATCCCCTCCTCCTCACCGTGGGAGCCCAGTCACCTCCACCCACTCAGCCCAGGGAGCGGATGCTGGGCACGGAATTCAATAGGCACCACCAGCAGCCACCTGGAAAGCTGGGGAAAGTCGATACCCTAATCCTGGTGACCGTCTCTGGGGAGCAGGCCCAGGGCCGCTCCCTGCACCTCCTCGGGGAGGGCGGCTGGGGGCCAACGCCCCACTGGGCCCGGCCCCTCCCTGGCCGCTGCCATGGTGACGGGCCCTATAGAAAACAGCCAGGCTGCTTCTCACAGGCCAGCCAGCTCTGGGCCCCAGAAGGGGCGGTTGGAGGAGCAGGAAGACCACCGGGGTGGCTAGGGGAACAACAGAGGTGACTCGTCACCTCCCCAGGCTGCCCTTCCCCCCCCAGCCCGGCCAGCCGAGGGCTCTTGTTTATGCAAATAAGATAAGAATGATATCCTGCCGCCCCACGCAGGGGAATCAGTCCCAACAAGGGCAGAGGGGTGGAGAGGTGGAGCCCTGGCTGTTCTGGCGGGGGAGGGGTGGGGTATACTAGGTGTAAGGAGCCAGGACTGCTCTGGGATGCAGCTCAGGCCGCTCCAGGGGGCTCTGGAGACACAGGCCTGGGTCCGGCGCCACCTCTTCAAGGAAACCAGGATGGAGCGAGCTGCCTCTGCCTGCGGGTGACATGCTGGGGAGCATGGGGGCACTGTCCTTAGGGCAGGCTGGGAAGTGACCAGGAGCTCAGACTGCTGGCCAGTGTCCAGGCTCTAGGCTGAAGGCATCCTCTCCTCACCCAAAGGGAGGCACCAAGGGCTTGGCTGTCACTGACCCATGATCTCTGGCCCTGATGTGGCTTCAGTTATTTCTCCCTAGAAGACACCCCAGCCCAAGGTCTGTGCACACTGAGGAAGGCTGGACACCTCCCTCTGCAAACAAGGAGCGACTCTAGGCCTTGATCTTGTGCGTGCTGTTTCTCAGCGGGAAGGCCCTTCTCCGGAGACCCGCAGGGTGGGATCCAGATGATAAAGTGGGGGCTGCTTCTCTGACACCCCCGCGCAGGGACCCTGAGCCAGGTTCTCCCTCTGGCTCTCTTCTCCCGGTGCTGGCCGGAGACCCACCCGATGGAGAGTTTGGCTCAGTTCTCCCCAGGCCTGGGCAAGCCTGGGATGGAGCAGGCTGGTACCTGGGCTGCGGCCTGGCTGGACACCATCCAGGCTGGCCGCCCCATGCCCGCCTGCCCCTGCAGGCTCTCTGCCATCATCCCTCCTCACCCCTCACCCTCCTTCCAGAAGCTGCTGGATTGAACTCCTGTGGGCTGTCCCAAGAGGCTCTGTAAGGACCTTCTCGGAGCTTGTGAAATCGGGGCTCTACTGAAATAACGAAAAGCAGCTGCCGTTTAGTGAGCACTTACTAAGTGCCAAGCACCCAAGCACCCCACCAGGGCTTTATAAGTGTACATTCTCGTTAGGACCCAATTGTAACCCTTTGGGAGGAGGGTATTATTGCCCTCACGTCACACATGAGGAAACTCAGGTTCAAACAGGTGGCATAAACTGCTCAAGCACACACAGCTGATAGGAGAAGAGGGTCGGCTTTGAGCTCAGATCTAGAGCAGCACTGCCCCATAGAAACAGAATGCCAGTCATGTAGGTAACTTAAACGTTTCTAGTAGCCAAATTAAAACGTAAAAAGAAACAAGAGAAATCAATTTAATATCTTATTTAACACAACATATCCAAAATATTATCATTCTAACACGTGATCTATTTAAAAGTTGTTAATGGGATGTTTCACATCCCTTTTTCTGTACTAAGTTTTCAAAATCTGGTGTGCATTTTACTTTTCACTTACAGCGCATCTCAATTTCAACCGGCACATTTCAAGCGCTAAGAGCCACATGTGGCCAGTGGCTGCCAAAAAGGCCCATACAGACCCTAGAGGTCTCACGCTCAACTATTAGGCTGTCCCCTACATCCCCCCTTTGCTGTTTCAACTGGACATCACAACCTTAGAACAAGCACAGGGAGAGGCCGGAGCCTTCGTCCCCGGAAAGTCAGAGCTCCGGCCTCAGTCCCCCAGCCTTGAGCGGTACTAGAACCCAGGCCTCGGGGCACCGGCCCCACTTGTCCTTTTCAGGGCGCAGGAAGCCAAACACGGTCTGGGGTCTGGGGACGTGGTGAACTGTCCTACCCTGAGGGGTGGGGGAGGAAGGCCAAGGCCAACAGTCAAGGTCAGCCTCTCAGGGGGAGTCCTTTGTGCTACAGGGGAGCCCCAGAGCCAGCAAGGACAGTTCTCAGGCCCTGGGGATGAGGGTAGAGACTTGGTCACCAGACTCCCGGCTGGGCCCATCATGTGAGAAGGGATGGGGCCTGGAGCCTGCCCCTTCTGGGCCGAGGCCTTCCATCAGGGCTGACACTTTTCCTGATGGTGTCCCCTGGGGACAGAAGCACCTGGGAGCCCTGGATCCTTGCAGGGAGCTGGTTCCAGCAGCCTGAATTTATGCTGCTGTGACGGCCCTGGTGTGGCCCAGAATGTGATGGGCAGAGACACCCAGCTGGAGGGTCAGGCCCTTAAGCACAACCCAAGCCGGACGGACGTGCAGACACTGGAGTCAGAGTGAGTGGGGTTCTCAGACACAGCCCTGCTACAAGGTAAGGGCTCCCTACTGAGAATCGTGGGGCCACCCCCTGCACCGATGGAGCCTCAGTCTCCACATATGGACAATGGGGCTAGTATCTACCCCGTAGGGTGGTCATGTGGATTAACTGAGATAAGGCATGTTTAGAACACAGCACGTTGCCAGACACATACAATAACTACCATTTACTTTTTATTTATCAACTTAAAAAATGGAGAAAGTAATACCTGATTTGCAGGGTTGTGGTGAGGGAAGAAAAAAAAAAAAAAAATCAATGAAGTGTGTATCACGATCTTCAGGGCACAGGGCCGGGCAACTAGTAGGCTTAGAGTAGCTCCCATTATTGGGGTCTAGAGCTCTGGTTTCTCTCTGTAAGAGGCTCACAGCACCCTCAAGACCTTGGCCAGGCCCCTTCTTCCCCTAATTCCTAAGCACTCCCCCACTTCCTCAGGGATCCATGGGATGGAAAGCCTGGGGAGGAAGAGAAGGGCCCCCCCATGGAGACATGACGGGGTTCCTTGAGAAAAAAGCCCCTTTCTCTTTCCAAGAGAATCATCTCCAGGACTGAACAGGAACCAGAAGGTCAGAACCAGGGGCTATCCCAGGGGAGAAAGAAATCCCAAGTATGTGGCTTAAGAGGAGGAACCAGCACACAAGCCGTCACACCCTGTCCATTTCCAATCCAAACATCCTGCAGCTCAAGCCCTGCTCTGCCCTCGCAGACTCCAACTCGGTCCCGTGTGAAACGGGAATACGGGAAAGAGGTTGGAGGCTGCCAGCTAATTGTGCCCACCCCCGACTTTGCCACCTGGGGTACCTCTGGGATCAAGGTCAGGCGTGGCGGGAACCCACCCCACGCTGGGCACTTACACACACCTTCCGCATCACCTCATCAAATCTCTCCCACAACCCTGCAGGGTGGGGTCGGGGGTCCCCATTTCACAGAGGTAGAAGCTGAGGCTCGTGGGGAACGCTGAACGATCGGGGTCCCAGAGCCAGAGGGCTGGGATTCACAGACTTTCGGCTCTCTAGTTTTAAAATGGAAGCTGCTAGTAGGCAAGAAAAGGAGCGAGTAAGCTCTGTCTGGAATTCCGATCTCCGGGTGTGCTCTCGAGGCAGGAACAGGCCCAGGTGGGTTGGGCTGAGAGGAATTAGGACAAAGGTCCCCCATGGCTGTTTCGCACTCATCCATTCATGCAAAAATGATTTATTGAGCCCCTCCCTGCTCGGTGTCTGGGACAGTGCTGGGGATATAAACATAAATAAGCCACAGCTGTTGCCCTTGGGACTCAGCACGGGCTGGTGGAGGAGATGTGAACGGATGATTTAGATATTGCATGTTCAGTGTGAGAAAAGGTGGAAGGACAGGGGGCAGGAGGTGAGGAAAGAGTTCACGATGCCTGCGGGGGGTCGAGGAAAGGTTTCCTGGGAGGTGAGTGGTCTGGGGGAGCATGCTTGGCGCAGAAGGGGACTGAGGGTTCCCACGTGCAAATATCAGGTGCGAAGGCTCAAAGCACACGGCATGCTGGGAGGGTATTCGGACCCTCGGTGTGGTTTGGTGGGCTGGTGGGGACAAGAGGGGCAGTGACGAGAGAAGGCTGCCAGATTGTGAAGGGCTGATTCGTCAATGATAGCGACCCCAGATGGAGCACTTTTGGATGCCAGGCTTGGCCACGGCTGCACGTGCCCAACGGGAGAGGCAGATCCAGGGCTAGCTGCCCCCTGGGTGGGCGTGTAATCATCACTGTGAAATATGTATTAATTCAGATCCCAGCAACCAACGTTCACTGAGCACTTACTCAGGGGAGGCTCTGAGCTACTGGCTCAACAGGCATCCTCACATAACCCCGCCAACGCCAGGAGGCCGCTGCCGTCACCCCCAATTTACACAGGAGGAAATGGAAGCTTAGAGAAACTTGGCTCGCGTGGCCGCGCGGGTACAGCTGGGCTGGCGGCTCAGGCCTGCCCAGCCCCCGCTGTGGCCCTGTGCCGGCTGCCCAGCTCAAGGGTTTAGGCCTCATCCTGTGACTGCGGGGGGCCGTGAGCAGGGGTGCTGCTTGTCGCTCCCCGTGGGTGGGGGTGTGCCGAGCCGGAAGCACCCCACCCCCTCCTCCAAGATCAGTACTCCGGGCACCCCTTGCCCTCTGCCCTGCATCGTTCTCGACCCAGGCCGCTCTTCCCAGTGAGGTGTCACCCGCCATGCACGCTGCATGACACTTTCCCACTAACACCTTTCTCACTTCTGAGAACTCAGGGGGATGTCATTAACAGCCCCCACTTTGCAGACGAATTCAGACTCAGACTCATCAGTAACATTCAAACGCTGGGTATATCCCTTACATAGACATCGCTTGTCTCTTCGGGGAACAAGGAACTCTTACGATGTCTACGAATATATATATATTTTTTTACAAGGACAGGGCGGGTCATCTGCAGGCCCACCGTACCAGATTTCATGGGAACCTCCTACCAGAAGGACTTAACGCTGCTCGGCGGCTATGCACAGCTGGGATTCAAATGCCTGGGCATACAAGATGCTCAGTCCAGCACCCACTAGGGGCTCAAGTACTTTCCATTATTTGTAAAAGTCTAGAGAAGGCAGGTGTCACTGGAATCCAACGCCCTCATTTTATTGATGGGAGAACCAAGGCTCAGAGAAGTTCTGACTTGCTCGTTGACCTGAAACCCCAAGAGGCCTGGAGATGGTGTCCCCGGGACTGGCTGGAGGGTTCTAGTCCTTTCCACTGGCCCAACAAAGCGCACACACAAATGCAAGTGTCACACCACTCCTGGGGCAGCCCCATTCTGTGCTCGCCCAGAGAGCACAAGCCAACGCCTGCTGCTTTTCAGGTGGCCTGGTGGGGGCACATGTGCTAGGTCAAGCCTCCGTTCCGGCCTCTGTGCACCCCAGCTCCCCGCAGGCCCTCCTGCACCCAGCAGCAAAACCAAAACGGCACCGGGAGGAGCTGAACATGGCTGCAACCTGCGGGGGGCTGCGGGGGGGAGGGTGGGTTACTTGTGCCAGTGCCAAAGTCCAAAAAAAAAAAAACAACCAAAGCGAATGGTCAGTCGATGCCCTCGGCACAAAGTTCAACCTGGATTTCTGCCTGGGACCAGAGGTCATGGGTTCCAACTCCCCAGTGTCAAACCTCTGCCAGGGGTGCTCCGACCCCACCCCCACCCTTGCCGATGCCAGCTTGGCAGCGGCAGGAAGCAGAAGCCTGGTGACCCTGGCGTTCTCGGCACCCAGCTCCGGCCGGACAGGGCTCCTGGTGACTTCACCTCCACCAAACCAACTGGTCCTCTCCGGCTCCACCTTCTACCCTTAAAGGCTGAACTGGGCCCTTTCTCTGTCAAGGGAGGCTCCTACTGGCACCACGGACACCCCTGCCAGCAGGTGGAGAGCTGGTGAAGCCAAGCGGGCCCAGGGGACGCCCTGGCCCTGCTCCCCACAACCTCACCCTGAGGCCTCCTCCTTCACTCTCCGGGGAACAGAGGGCTCAATACAACTTCCCTTTTGCCTCCGCCCCTCCTACGGCCGATCCAAACTGGGGTCATGAGAGGAAAACACCAAACGTGGGCAGAGAGCAACCAGCCTGCGTGCTGTCCAGGGACTGGAGTGAGACAGCTGATGCCAGGGCAAGACCCCCTGCCCGCGGTGACCTGCTGTCCGCTGTACAGCCCAGGGACGCTGGACCACTCCCGCCGCCGTTTCCCCGCCTCCCAGGCCTTCCCTCCAGCTCCCAGATACAAGCCGGCGCTCACTCCTCACATTCCTGGGACTACAAATCCCCCTGGGTGGCAGAGCTGCCACCATCCCCCAGACCAGACGCCTCTGCGCCCCGTCCCTGAGCCCCACCCCCATACATCGGCCTCGGGACGGTGGAGCTTCTTTCTTAGAAGTCACACGGGACTTCAGGAGGATGAAGTCCAGCCAGGCTGAAGTTAATGATACACACGCCAGCCAGCGGGCTGTGGGGAAGGGGGGAAGTGCCTGAGAGCCCAGCGTGCGACCCCCTCCCCTCCCCTCCCCTCCCCGCGCTGCAGCTCCTCACAGAAAGCGCGTAGTTATTCCTCCAGCTTTTTGAAGTCGGGGCCGCTCTAGCTTCACCCCAGCTTCATTTACCACCCCCAGGGGCCGTGGAGGAAGCTGGTCACTTGCACCAGGAGGGGCGGGATTGGGAGTCCCAAGGGACCGGAGCAGACACCACCAACAGAGTCGAGGAAAAGGGGACGGGGCTCCCTGGGGCCGCCCGCCCTCACTCTCACTCCCAAAGGCGCTCAGGGCGCCAGCCCAGTCTGGGGAGAGGGAGCAGGGGTCGCGGGACGCAGCCTCAAGGCTGTAACTGCCAGTTCGCCCGGTCGGCGGGCGGAAGCAGTCTCCCCCGTGAGGATCCAGTTTCAGAAAGACAAAGCGGCAGCAGGGCTGGGCGTCCGGGGCGCCTGGGTCTCTTGACTATTCTCCCTCCCACCCGGTTCCAGCCTCGCCGTCCGGCCCGGGGCCCGCACTTACCCGCTCCTGATGGCTCTTCTCGGCCTCGTGCGGCTCCGGCGCGGCGGCGGGCGGCTCATTTTCGCCGCCAGCCCCCTGCTCCTCGGCGGCGGCCGGCGGCTCGGCCTGCCCGGATCCTTCCTGGGGGCGCAGCATCTCCTCCCGGACCTGGACGCCCAACTTCTGCAGCCGCTCGTCGGTCTCGGGGTCGACCACCAGCAGGCGCACGGAGTTGAGTGCGGCACGGATGCGGCTCACCACCTGCTGGTGGGTCTCTTTCTCCACGTTCTCGCCATTCACCTCCACTAGCCGGTCTCCGGCCAGCAGTCCCGACTTCTCGGCCGGCGAGCCGGGCTCCACCAGCCGGATGAACTGGCCTACCTTGCCCTTTTCCCCGTGCAGGTGGAAGCCGTAGCCGTTCGGACCCTTCTCCAGGCAGCAGAGCCGGGGTAGAGGCGCCCCGGCCGCCGCGTCCGTGCTCATCTCGCCCTGCAACGGCTCAGCGACGCGAAGCGGCGTCCGGTCGGGGTCCGGAGACGGGACGGTCCACCCCTTCTTCTCACCCTGCGGGCCGGGAGACGAGAGCGAGAGCGGCAGGGAAAGCCCGCGCCGCCGGACTGGCCGAGCGAGCAGGTGTCCTGGGAGCTGCGGAGGCGAACTGCGAGGAGCCGAAGCCGAAGCTCACGGACCAATCCCCGCCGTGCGCGGCGTCTGAGTGTTCCAGAGCCCGCCCAGGCAGCTTATTCCGGGGGGCGGGGCCGCGCGGAGGGTGTGGACCACCGAGGGCCAATCAGACACCACGGAGAGGGGGCGCTCTGGCAGGGAGAACGACACCGGCCAATGGGAGCGCGCAGGGCTGAGTTTCTGCTCTCAGCGCGGCGCCCCGCGGCGGGAGAAGAAAGAGGGCTCAGGAAGTGGAAGTGTCTGTTACCAAGTGGCTGGTTGAGGCCCGGGGGGGGGGCGGGGGGGGGCGGGGGGCGGGAGCGAGTTCCTGGTACTGGGCAGAGCGGCCCGCAGGATCTGTTCTGATTTCCCTCCACCTGTGTCGGGGATTGAGAGCCAACCCTCGGGTAAAGGACCCTAACATTTCAACAGCCTTCAAGCCAAAGTGTGCAACTCCAGTTGGGGTGGGGGTAGGGGCGACGGTTGTCAGGAAAATCACTGCCGCTCCGGTGCTGCGAGCGGTCTTACGAATAAGAACGAGGTCCACCTCGGACCCGACAGAGTAGTTTGAATAACGAGATTTTCCCATTTGTGGGGCCACTTTGCTTTGTCCCAGGAACTGCTAATAGGGGTGCAGGCTCTGATCCTCGCTGGGACAGTGTGAGGGTCCAGCAGAGAGCCCAAGGCTTCACGGGGCTGCCCAGCCAAGACAGGTCACTCAGGGGCAATGGCGTGGGAATTGGCGTCAGCCTTTGGCTAGGGAGGTGGGGTTGGGGAGAGGCAGATCAGAGTCAGGTAACCAATCTCTGGGTACATTCCATAGGAGAAGGAGCCCTGGCTTTCTTCAATAGAGAAGGAAAAATGATTAGGACCGTAAGATAAACCTTCTTTCAGCTCCTACTTTCAGATGAGAGGCTGGTCACAGAGGCTGGGGGCAGCCTGTTAGGGGTGAGGTGACCAGTCGGGGACATTAAAGGATGAGGAACAAATAATTTTGGCAATCAGTGACAAGCAACAACAATCCTTTCAACATGATCCGCCCCCGCACCCCCCCCCACGACCCCCGCATCACGTGCACCTCAAAGAAGCAATGGACAGGGTGTACTTTCCAAAATACTGCCATTTACTTCTGAAAAACACAAATGCTAGAGGCCCAGAGCAGCCCATGTGATTGGATTGCCTGCGACCTGCCTTGGGCCCCAGAAGAACCCGGCAAGGTCAGGCTCCTCCCTGCTCTGCCTGGGAGAGGCCTGGAGAGCTTCCTTATCGGCCTGAGTTGAAGCTGCTGACTCTGCTCTGGGAGCAAGATTTCTGCCTTGAAAGCAAATGCAGCAGCCGCAGAAATGTACAGTGCATACCTTTCTCACCCCTCTCCCCACCCCTGGTGAACAGAGCTGGAGTAAAGGTGCCTCTAGGTCATAATCTGCGCGTCTCCTGCCCTCTTCCCATCGTTGGGGTCAGGGCTTTGGGAGACCTGTGACCTTGGTTGGCCCCGTGTAAGCTCCTTGCAGCGCGTCTCCCCACCCAAGCCTCACCCACACGACCTTGTTTTGCATACAATGCGTTGATTTGCCCGGGAAATGGATGACCTCTCACTCCCTAACCTGGCTCAGTACGAAGGGAGACAAAGCAGTTTGGGCCCTAATGTCTGTCTGAGAAGAAAAGGATGGGGCTGATTGGGGAGGAGATGGCCCTTGGGTTTAGGGGTTACACAACGGGGTGAGGTTTGCTCACTTCTACCTCCCACCTACTCCAGGACTCAGGGCTTTCTTTTTATCTGTCTCTTTATCCAGTGGAAGCACTACAGCTGCTTGAAGAAGTAGCCTGTGGGCTGCATACCTGCCGAAGGATTGGGACAGAAGAATAACCTTTCCCTATCGGTAACTGTAGGTGTCTGGGGACACAGGCAGAAAGGTAGAAAGATAAGGCCAGGGATTCAGGGAGGAGGGGCTCCCCTGGGATCTGAGGTCCGGCAAATAGGAACCAGATGTTTCCAGGTGTCCTAATGTGCTTGTGGGCTGGGGGAAATGGGGGTGCACCTCCCAGAGAGGGGCTAGTAAGGCCAGAGGTAGCCTACCAGACAGACCTAATCTCTGTTACTCCTCTCCGCACCTCCCCCCAGGGAGCCTGGGTCCCGGCCCAATCTCCACATCTCTTATCTTCCGGAGGCTTTGGTCTAGCTCCCGGCACAAGGGCCCTGTCTTATTGGGGAAGATTGTTCTCTGGGGAGCCGGAGGCAATGAAGGCCTGGGTCTGCTCAGCCTCTTGCCAGCTGAAGGGTGGGAATGGGGTCACTCACTACCTGCCTCATACCCCAGAAGTGCATCAGTGCCCCCTGGTGCTGAGCTGAAGCTCACCGTGGTGAGGCAGGAGGCCCAGGGCCCTGAGTCCTATAGCACTAGAAGGCAAGAGGGGCACCAGCTCCCTTCCTCCGTTTTCGGGTGCCCTTTTGATTAGATTACGTATCATTAAAGTGAAATAAAAATATTTTACCCTCCTCCGGGGACGCAGGGAAGCTACGGGAGCTAGAATAGGGGCAGGAGTACGGAGGGGCTGTGCACTGGGTCCCCCAACTCTCTCCTCACTGGCTCAGCCGCTTAGAATAAACCAGGTCTGAGGGAGAAGGCCGCATCCTTGTGCGTCTCTGGAGCTTCCTCTCAGCCCCTTGGGATTCACAAGAAAGAGCAGCAGCTGGGCCGCTTCTTCTGGGATTCCACATAGTCTCGGATCTGGAAGCTGCGTTCATGAGCCTGCCGCCCGGCTCTGTACTTCAGCTCCCTTGAAGAGGAAGAAGAAATGGGCTGGGCAGGCAGTGAGGAACCGGGCCTTCTCCCACTCCCACGGCCCGGGGCCAGGGGGCCTCCGAATGCAGAATATCGTTGGGCCCTGGGGACCGGGCCAAGGGCCAGGCCCTACTGAGTTCCCAGATGGTGCCACCCTGCCCTGCACGTTCCCTTCCCCGCTCAGCGCTCACTTGGCAATGGCCAGAAAGGCTAACTCCACGTTCATGCCCGTCTTGGCGCTGGTCTCCATGAAGGGAACTCCATACTCCTGCCAGGGTGAGATTATCCTCAGTGGCCACTCCCCGGCTGTCCCCCCCCACCCCCCGCCCTCCCCCCAGGCAGTCACTTACCCTGGCCAGCATCTCTCCATCCTCTGAACGGATCATCCTTTCACTGCTCACATCCGCCTGTCAAGCCCAGGTGGGTCACTCTGGGAAAGGAGGCCTTGACCCCAGAGGGCCCCTCTCCTGCCCCGCTGGCCCAGCTTTCTGCCCTGGGAGCAGGCACTGCCCGCCCTCTGCTGGTAGCCTGCGGGACTGCAGGTGGTATGATCCATCTGGGGCCAGGGCTTCTGCCTTCTTCAAGTTCTTACCCAGCTCCCAGCAGGGGGATCTCACCCCAACTCAGGGAGGTGGGTAACTCTGCTTGGCAAGGGGGTGGTGACCAGCATCGAGGGGCTGACAGTATTTGAGGTTAACCCTTTCCACACTTAGCTCTTAATCCGTGTATCTAGTCCCTAGGATCTAATAGGGGCTGAGCAGCTGGTCATCCCAGGATCTCTCAGGAAGCAGCTTGGCCTTTCCCTGCAGGGGGCCATTTCCAAAGCTTTAAGAGGGCAGATATGATGGGCTGAAGCCTCCAGATAGGTCTGACTCCTGAACTGGAGGCTGTAAAGAGTGCTTTGCTGGAAGGATGTCCAGCTAATACTCTTGTGGCAGTGGGAGAAGGGTGGGCTGACCCTGCCCTGTAGCCACTCACCTTGTTGCCTAGGAGCATGATCACCACATCCCTCTGGGCGTACTCGTGAATCTCAGTGAGCCAGGCCTGTGGGAGAGGGTGCGCTGAGCCCCAGCCATTCCCCTCCTCCCTCTTGCCTGTCCTTCTTCTGCCCTGTGGCTTATCCTGGACTACTCACTGCCCCTGAACACCGATCATAATGCCCTGTGCATTCTCTCATCTACATCTTTGTTTGGGCCTCTCCAGTCCTGAGTAGCTCTAAACCCCTTGCAGTGTAGCTCTCAGTTCTATGAAAGACAGAGGTGACAGAGGCTTTATCTCATAAATCAGCTGGTAGTCACCAGCAGTCTCCTCGAGTGCCCTGTTGAGGATTCTAAGGCCCCATAAGGGCTCTGTGATCAAAAATACTGTGATTGATTAGTGATGTCTGCCATGAGCATGGGGTTGGAGGTGGCAGTAGGAGTGCCATGGATCCCATCCAGTTTATAAGCAGTTTTATATCTGTATGTCTTGTTCCCCCAGTTTGCTTGTCAACCCCTTGAGGTCAGGGAGCATGTGAAATCTTCACCGTTCTGTGCACAGCGTCAGTGTTTGTATTTGTTGAATTACCGTCTCGACTACTTAATAGTTTGCTTGTGAGGAGAGAGCCACTCACTTTGTCTGCCTGAGTCACCTTCTTGAAAGTTGGGGTGGATGTATGGGTAGACTTTTCTGCTTGGGCTCTCGCCTTGGTCTCTGTGGGTAATTGTCCAGGGTGGAGCTGGGTACTTTCTGAACATTTTGTCATGAAATGCTCCATGAATCACAGTCAGGGATAAGCAGGTGGCACACAGCCTGCTTGGCCTTTATGCCCACATGCCGATCAACTACCCAGGAGTAGTTTATTACTTCTGAGTCACAGCTCGGATGTTTTGAACGAGGCAGCAGTATTCCATGCTCCACCCATTCCCACAAAGCAGGAAGCAGCCCCGGCCTGCACAGGCGCTACCCTGCCTGCTTGTGAGTGGTGGGTGGGGAGGACCTACCCGGATGTTGTCGAAGGAAGATTTGTTGGTGATGTCATACAGCAGCAGCAAGGCTGGAGGGGGAGAGAGAGGTCACACGGGGAACTTGGGGCAGAAGGGTGGATGTTACAAGTGGGCTGGGGGGCGGTGGAGGTGGAGCGCGTGAGGGACCTACCCTGGGCATCTCGGTAATAAGCGTGGGTGACACTGCGGAACCGCTCCTGCCCTGCGGTGTCCCAGATCTAGGAAGCGATGGACAAGCGGTCAGAAGGGGGCAGGGACTGTGCTGGGCAGAGGAAAGCCATGTTGTGGTACGAGAGATGGGTGGGGAGGTGAGATGTTTCCTTCTTTAGTTTCTCATGGGCTTGTGAACATCTGATGATGTCCCGGATGGTGGTAGTTAATGAGTGCTCAAGCTCGTTCGGTGCTGTTGCCTCTTGCCCAGCCCAGGAATTAGAGGTGTCCAACTTCCTAGAGCAGATGAGGCCTGGGAAACTGGGGAGGATTTGGAGCGAGCCTAAGCTTGTCTGAAGGCACTTAGAGCTGCTGCCCTCGACAGAAGGGAGGGTGCCTGGGAACGGCTTTTTCTGCAGAATGATGTCCCGGATGGTGGTAGTTAATGAGTGCTCAAGCTCGTTCGGTGCTGTTGCCTCTTGCCCAGCCCAGGGATTAGAGGTGTCCAACTTCCTAGAGCAGATGAGGCCTGGGAAACTGGGGAGGATTTGGAGCGAGCCTAAGCTTGTCTGAAGGCACTTAGAGCTGCTGCCCTCGACAGAAGGGAGGGTGCCTGG